>NC_134356.1:411300817-411600817 GCF_048569485.1 Anomaloglossus baeobatrachus
GTCCCTATGTAGGATAACCAGTGAAAGTGCTATACTTACTACAGAGACCATCAACACACTACTGTGCCCCTGTGATGGGTACTGATGTCCACTACTTGTAGTCAGTCCCTATGTAGGATAACCAGTGAAAGTGCTGTACCTACTACAGAGACCATCACCAGACTATTGTGCCCCTGTGATAGGTACTGATTCCCACTACTTGCAGTCAGTCCTATGTAGGATAACCAGTGAAAGTGCTGTACCCACTGCAGAGAGCAGCCTCACACTACTGTGCCCCTGAGATGGGTACTGACATCCAAGGCTTGCAGTCAGTCCCTATGGCCAGGGAAATGTTTCTCTGTGTAGTTTTCTGTCTCATTGCTGTGTAATTGCCTGGCACTGATACAGACCCTGCAGCCGGGTGCGGGCATTTAATCTGAAGGACATTAGGGACAGTGGTAGCTGGCATCTCCAGTGGTTTATCTCCAATGGAGGCAGACCATGAGGCTGCTATGGAGCCTGTGAGATGGGGAGCACACCTCCATGGCCCTGTACTCACAAGAGCTCCCCTTGACCAGACTAGCAGCTATTCACTCCTCACTCCCCCTAGACAAGGAGCTGGTCTAAGCATTATTCCTCCTCCCCCTGAAGAACAAGCAGCATTAACCCTTTCTTCCTCTTCTATAAACCGCTAGGCAACAAGCACTGTCTGCATTCCCACTTCTTCTTTGCTATAAACCCCTAGAAAAAGAGCATTCCTTAACCTGGACAACTGTGCAGAATTCACCGTTAACCCTTTCATGCCCCTGGGTAACTGTGCAGTACATGTATTCATTCCTTAACCATTTCACTCCCTGGGCAAAGAGCGTTACATGTAGTAATCCTTTCCTTCCAAACTATAAACCACTAGGCAACGAACTGCATTAACCCTTTCCTCTTCCTACCCTACTACCCTAGGCTGCAAGTACTGCTTGCGTTACCCCAACTGTGCTTTCAACCCTTATTACTGTGCCTGTCCCTCTGCCATAGAAACCCTTTCCTCCCCTGTTAGCAGCCCTCTATTCCCTGTTCCTATATAGACATACATATAGATGGATATATATATATATATATATATATAGCCTTGCACCCTATACAGCCCCCCTCCCTATCCGTCCACGTTATCCCATACATCCCACCCTTCCCCAGTCAGTTACCTCAATGCTTAAACCCCTAGGTCCTTGGTTCCCCTTTACAAATAGGGATAGTTTGCAGTTCTAGATGGGAGAAGGGCCATGTGTAAGTGTTGTGTGGGGGGAGAGGGTATACTAGAGACTGTGTTATAACTGAATATCAGAGTAGTGATCTCAAATTGATAGTTATTATTTGTAAATAATAATGTAATTAATATGTTATTGTAATCAGCACAGTGTTGTGAATCGCTGCGCACTACATAGTGCGGGACAATAATACAAGGGAAAGGGCAGCAAGGGCAGCAAGGGCACCCTAAGGCACCCCACTATACCAGTGGCATGATATAAGAATATTGTGAATTTCGCCCTGATTATTTTAGTTCCCATATTTTTTTCTTTTTCGGGAGGGCAATCAGACTTTTGGTATGGGGCACCATGATTCCTATGAACCCCTGCCCTACACATATAGCAGGGTACTATGAATGTGGCATGGTGCTGTGTTACTGTAAAGCAATATGCCAGCCTTCTCCTGGAATACCGCAATACTCCAGTGCCCAGGAAAGCTAATCCATTCCTATTACAAGCAGCCAGGGCAGAGGAGGAGAGCGATCTGTGCCCGATCCCCTAGAAAGCAGCCGGGGCAGAGGAGGAGAGCGATCTGTGCCCGATCCCCTAGAAAGCAGCCGGGGCAGAGGAGGAGAGCGATCTGTGCCCGATCCCCTAGAAAGCAGCCGGGGCAGAGGAGGAGAGCGATCTGTGCCCGATCCCCTAGAAAACAGCCGGGGCAGAGGAGGAGAGCGATCTGTGCCCGATCCCCTAGAAAGCAGCCAGGTCAGAGGAGACCAATCCATGCTCGATCCCCAAGGAAGCAGCAGGGGCAGAGGAGGAGAGCGATTTGTACCCTATCCCCTAGAAAGTAGCCAGGGCAGAGGAGGAGAGCGATCCCCTAGAAAGCAGGCAGGTCAGAGGAGAGCAATCCATGCTCGATCACCTAGGAAGCACCCAAGACAGAGGAGAAGAGTGATCTGTGCCCGATCCCCTAGAAAGCACCCAAGGCAGAGGAGGAGAGCGATCCCCTAGAAAGCACCCAAAGCAGAGGAGGAGAGCGATCCCCTAGAAAGCAGGCAGGTGCCCGGGAGTCGCCAGGGTAACGTGCAGGTGCATCTCCCCCTGGCACAGCAGTGCCTACATCTATACCACCTCAGCGCTTCTGCAGGGCACCAGTCTGTGGGTGATGCTGCCCATCTGCTGTGCCCCTTCCTGCCCCTCCAGTCCCTCCTTACCTGGGAGATGAGCTTGTGCTTTCAGTGCAGCCGCATTGACACTGCAGATGGTCCCTTCCCCAGCATCACAATCCACTAATATTCCAAGAAATCGCTCCAGATCTGCAGATCTCCCGATCCCACAGTTTCTCCCGAGCCCCCGGTGCCTCCTGAGCCCACAGTTTCTCCCGATCCCTCGGTGCCTCCCGCGGTGTCCGGCAGGCAGGTAGGTCCTATGCAGCAGCCTATGGAGACGGCGCACACCTTTCTATCTGCATGTATGGAGGGCGCCGGGATTTGGGGACGGATGATCCAGCCTCTTGTCGCTGCCTCCTCTCTGCTTGTTGCAGATCGGCTGTGCTCGGGGGGAGAGATAGATCCAGTCAGTGAGCACCAGCCTCCCAGATCCGCAGCAGGGACCGGCGATCCGGGGCCAGGTGGACAGGTCTGTTACAGCGGCAGCTCCATACATCCCCTGTGCAGTCCTCCCTGGCAGGCTTCTCTAAAGTTTGCAGTGTGAGTGCGGTCTGTATGGATGTATGTGCTCTACTGCACAGACACCAGCAATGCCTACAACTTCCAGCTGCCTGGCTTGTGCCAGAGTCCTCCTCCTCCTACTCACCAGTGACATCTAGGATCTGCAGTCTGATTGGGCTAATTGTACATTTTTATTGCCAGCATCTCAGAAAGGAGACACATATGCTTTCCTTTATTCTGTGCTATGCAGAATAGCTCGGAAATCCAGCTCTATATACTGGCATTGTTATATCGCACTCCATCATGCAGCAGAGCCACGCTGGGTCACATATGTGACACCATAGGGAGTCCATGCTGGAATAGAAGGCGGTATCTGGCATGGGCACACTAACTGCAGCAGCCCAAAGTAATATCAGGGGCTATTGTACAGTATGCATACAGCCCATACACCCCACCAGCTTGGTACTGGTATAGCTGCACTATAGAGTTTGTCTATTAGTATTAATTGGCATTACTGGCTGACATGGTGCAGTGAGTGACCCAAATATACCACTTGTCATCAGGACCAATCTTTGTCATTTAAAACCTCGAACAATATCCTAACAAACCAAACCAATGGATACATCCTCCACCATGGATCTGGCACATGGGCATATATGGCAGCTTTCTCTCTCCCCACCTACCTGGTACACTTCTGGACCTCTAAAAACTGCTGATAGGTCAAGATTGATTCCTAGAAGCAATGGAAGCTGCTACAAAAACTAATTAACGTAAAAGGGTTTTTTCGTTTCCAAAAAATACCTGTCTCAAGTCTGCAGTTTACTTCAAAGAGAGCCTGTCAGCGCAATTTTGTAGTGTAAAGTGAAGATATGGCTGTAATGGCACTGTTACACAGGTTAAATTGATGCCATTGGTGAAGAAATTCTCTTTGTGGTTTTTTTTGGTCATCATTTGAAGTTTTCTGCTAACTAGCTTTCAATGCACAGTGCATGGGATTTCTTCTCCCTGTCTATGATTCCCCAGCCCCTTTGCATGGCTCCAATGTGAATAATAATAATAATATTTATTCATTTATATAGCACTATTAATTCCATAGCACTTTACATACATTGACAACAACCTGCCTTCTTTTTTTGAAATCTCAGCAGTGACCTGTCATTCACAGACCGGAGGCAGCAGTGGGACCGGGGAATCATAGACAGGGAGAAGATCCCTATATCCAGAATAAACCCTCAGATAGTCTCTCTATATACTATATGAGCCCTCAAACAGCACCTATATGCAGTATGAAACCCCTTCATAGCTTTTCTATATACAGCATAAGCCCTCACATAGTCTCCCAATATACCGTATGAGCCCATACACAGCCCCTATATATAGTATGATCCCCCACATAGCCTCTCTGTATACAGGATGAGCCTTCACATAGCCCATTATATACAGTATGAACTCTTCCATAGCCCCTCTATATGTAATGTAAGCCCCCACAAAGCCCCTCTATATACAGGATGAGCCCTCACATAGCCTTTCTGTACAGTATACAACAGAAAAAAAAGAGATTGTCCGGCAACGTTGCATCCAAGGTATAAATAATCCAATCTATTGCAAACAAATTAAAATCAAACCATGACAAAGAAAGAGGTATTATAATCCCCTGGGGACATACAAAGTTGCGTTTTGACTGAACAAGCGTTCTTAATCATTATCATCATCATCAGCAGCAGCTTTCTTAGGGATTTAATCATAGGTAGTTGAGATAGATAAAAGAGCAATAGTGTAGAATAGGAACGTGCAGTGTAGGGAAAGGTGTGTGCCACAAATAGCATTTCATGACAGAAATAGGGATAGCTACTTGTGAGTGCCTGCTAAAGAATTGCCAGTGAACGATCTAAATAAGTATTGCTACTTATTACTGTGTGCTCCAAATTACCCAGTGAACCACATTTTTAGGCATTGTTACTTATTAGTAACCTACAACTTCCCTAAGAAAAGGAGAGATTCCACAATCAGACACAAAACCAAAAATCCCGTGACAAACTCAAATTACAAAAAATTAAAGAGGACCACTGAGCAAAGGAACCAAAACAGTAATAGTGAAATACAAAAGATTTATTAATAATAAAGTGAACAAGATACAGACGGTGAAGGCAAAGGGATGGAAAACTTGCCGGACACAAAATAGCACATAAACACACCACCTGATGATAGTAGAGGCTACCTTTGCTCACTGGTCCTCTTTGATTTTTTTGTAATTTTAGTTCGCCACTGGATTTTTGGTTTTGTTACTTATTAATGCCTGCTCTAAATTTACTAGTGAAGTAGCTAAATAGGTCTTGGCACTTTTCAGTGCCTGCCTCTAAGGGGCACTTTGCACACTGCGACATCGCAGGTGCGATGTCGGTGGGGTCAAATTGAAAATGACGCACTTCCGGCATCGCATGCGACATCGCAGTGTGTAAAGGCTGGATGATACGATTAACGAGCGCAAAAGCGTCGTAATCGTATCATCGGTACAGCGTCGGCGTAATTCATAATTACGCTGACGCAATGGTCCGATGTTGTTCCTCGCTCCTGCGGCCGCACACATCGCTGTGTGTGAAGTCGCAGGAGCGAGGAACGTCTCCTACCGGCCTCACTGCGGCTTCCGTAGGATATGCGGAAGGAAGGAGGTGGGCAGGATGTTTACATCCTGCTCATCTCCGCCCCTCCGCTCTGATTGGCCGCCTGCCGTGTGACGTCGCAGTGACGCCGCACGACCCGCCCCCTTAACAAGGAGGCGGGTCGCCGGCCACAGGGACGTCGCACGGCAGGTGAGTGTGTGTGTGAAGCTGGCGTAGCGATAACTTTCGCTACGCCAGCTATCACCACATATCGCTGCTGCGACGGGGGCGGGCACTATCGCACTCGGCATCGCAGCATCGGCCTGCGATGTCGTAGTGTGCAAAGCCCGCCTAAGTATTGCTACTTATTTGTGACTGTTCCAAATTACCCATAGAACCACATTTCTAGATATTGTTACTTATTAGTGCCTGCTATAAATTTACTAGGGAAGTAGCTAAATAGGTTTTGGCACTTAGCAGTGTCTGCTCCAAACTATGCTGTGAACCACATTTCTAGGTAGTATTGCTACTTATTAGTGCCTGCTCCAAATTACCAGTAAACCACTTTTCTAGGTATTGGTACTTTTTAGTGTCTTCCCAATATTGTCATCTCAGGCAAGAAATAAAGAATTTATCCTTTGTGTCAGGTGTCTGACAGGTTTGGGTGTAGGGTTGTGAAGCATCTGTTTCATGGGGAAAGGGTACAACCATGAATGGTAAATCACGACGAGGTTGTGGTGGAAGGGTGAATAATCGGGTTTGAAGTGTAGGCATTCTAATGTTAGCCAAAGCTCTACTGAGAAAACACCGGCTCATCCTATCCTAAGAGAAATGGGAACAACTTCCGTTACTGGACAGCCTACTTCACTAGATTTCTTTGGCAGCCGCACATCACTTTAACTTCGAAATGTGGGTAATAAACAGCATGAACTAGAGTGGAGGGCAAGCACTGCATCAAGTGGCCTCTCCTCTTCTTCATGCACCTCAACATCACACACAGTTCATACCTAAGAGATGCCACCCCAATTACATTTGTTTCCCCTCAGATCACAAATCTCCAACCGGCAAACTGACTGTGGGGAACCACACAGGGGCAATTCTACAGAACTGTTCACACATGGGCATTTGAGGTCTTCTCCAAAGATTCCCAGACTCAAGAGGAGGAAAGCATCTGCACCGATGCCCAAAATGATTGTGAGTTTAATTCCGACCCAAATGAAATAGGGTCTGAGCATGATGCTAACAATCATCAACTGACATTAACCACCGGTGGTGAGGTGATAATGATGAGACTCAGATACTTGAGGCATACATGCAGGGCCGGATTAAGGTTGGTGGGGGCCCCTGGGCAGAAAATCTGGTGGGGGACCCATAAACGTTAACATTTTTAGCCATAACAGTAGAGCACAAACTGTAGCATTTAGATATAAATCCAATGAACATTTATCTTACCCTGTTCTGCCACATTCAGATTTACAGTACTACAATACAGATACAGTCCAGGATCACTCACAGCCATCACTTATACACACAGTACAATACAGATACAGTCCAGGATCACTCACAGCCATCACTTATACACACAGTACAATACAGATACAGTCCAGGATCACTCACAGCCGTCACTTATACACACAGTACAATACAGATACAGTCCAGGATCACTCACAGCCATCACTTATACACACAGTACAATACAGATACAGTCCAGGATCACTCACAGCTGTCACTTATACACACAGTACAATACAGATACAGTCCAGGATCACTCACAGCCGTCACTTATACACACAGTACAATACAGATACAGTCCAGGATCACTCACAGCCGTCACTTATACACACAGTACAATACAGATACAGTCCAGGATCACTCACAGCCATCACTTATACACACAGTACAATACAGATACAGTCCAGGATCACTCACAGCCGTCACTTATACACAGAAAGTAGAGTTATTCACATATTTTTAATTGATCCCAATGTTAGGGCAGTCAGGGTCGGCTCCAGGTTTTTGTGGTCCCCGGTTGAGTCTTAGTGGGCCCCATCCACATGCAGACACGCACATACACATACAGGCATATGTACATATACATATTTGAAGACAAATTCACAAAAATACATTTAAACAGACAAATATATGCACAGTCATATACACTGACTTACATGCAGACACAGATGCATTACAGGTGTTAATATGGAGAAGTCACAGGCAGCATCACTCACCTCTCCCGCTTGTTTCCAGCTCCTCCAGGACATGTGGCTGTGTTGCATGATGGCCATCAATAACAGTCATGACTGCACACCATGCACACTGACACAGCACTGCTGTATATACATCACAGGAGGGGCTGGGGCCTACAATATATACATTATAGGAGGGGCAGGGGGCATAGACATTACTGGGGGGGGCATAGACGTTACTGGAGAGGCAAACAGCTCTGGTGGTGTACACATTACTGGGATGGGTGGCTTAGCGCTCTGGGGGACCCATATAGTTCTGGGGTGCCGCATAGACTGCTCTGATTCATATATACACACACACAGCTCTGCTTCACACACACACACACACACACACACACAGCTCTGCCTCACACACACACACACACACACAGCTCTGCTTCACACACACACACACACACACACAGCTCTGCTTCACACCACACATCTTTCTTCAGCTCTGCTTCACACACACACACAGCTCTGCTTCACACACACACACAGCTCTGCTTCACACCACACACAGCTCTGCTTCTCACACACACACAGCTCTGCTTCACACACACACAGCTCTGCTTCACACACACACATCTTTCTTCAGCTCTGCTTCACACACACACACACAGCTCTGCTTCACATACACACACACACACACACACACAGCTCTGCTTCTCACACACACTGCTCTGCTTCACACCACACATCTTTCTTCAGCTCTGCTTCACACACACAGCTCTGCTTCTCACACACACAGCTCTGCTTCTTACACACACACAGCTCTGCTTCACACACACACAGCTCTGCTTCACACACACACATCTTTCTTCAGCTCTGCTTCACACACACACGGCTCTGCTTCACACACACACACACACACACAGCTCTGCTTCACACCACACATCTTTCTTCAGCTCTGCTTCACACACACACACACACACACAGCTCTGCTTCACACACACACACACACAGCTCTGCTTCACACCACACATCTTTCTTCAGCTCTGCTTCACACACACAGCTCTGCTTCACACACAGCTCTGCTTCTCACACACACAGCTCTGCTTCACACACACACAGTTCTGCTTCACACACACACAGCTCTGCTTCACACACACACATCTTTCTTCAGCTCTGCTTCACACACACACACAGCTCTGCTTCACACACACACAGCTCTGCTTCATACCACACATCTTTCTTCAGCTCTGCTTCACACACACACACAGCTCTGCTTCTCACACACTCACACACACAGCTCTGCATCACACCACACATCTTTCTTCAGCTCTGCTTCACACACACAGCTCTGCTTCTCACACACTGACACACACAGCTCTGCATCACACCACACATCTTTCTTCAGCTCTGCTTCACACACACACACACACACACACACAGCTCTGCTTCTCACACACACACAGCTCTGCTTCACACCACACATCTTTCTTCAGCTCTGCTTCACACACACACACACACACAGCTCTGCTTCTCACACACTCACACACACAGCTCTGCATCACACCACACATCTTTCTTCAGCTCTGCTTCACACACACACACACACACACAGCTCTGCTTCTCTCACACACACAGCTCTGCTTCACACACACACACACACACACACACACACACACAGCTCTGCATCACACCACACATCTTTCTTCAGCTCTGCTTCACACAGACACACACACACAGCTCTGCTTCTCACACACACACAGCTCTGCTTCTCATACACTCACAGCTCTGCATCACACCACACATCTTTCTTCAGCTCTGCTTCACACACACACACAGCTCTGCTTCTCACACACTCACACAGCTCTGCATCACACCCCAGATCTTTCTTCAGCTCTGCTTCACACAAACACACACACACACACAGCTCTGCTTCTCACACACTCACAGACACAGCTCTGCATCACACCACACATCTTTCTTCAGCTCTGCTTCACACACACACACACACACAGCTCTGCTTCTCACACACTGACACACACAGCTCTGCATCACACCACACATCTTTCTTCAGCTCTGCTTCACACACACAGCTCTGCATCACACCACACATCTTTCTTCAGCTCTGCTTCACACACACAGCTCTGCTTCTCACACACTGACACACACAGCTCTGCATCACACCACACATCTTTCTTCAGCTCTGCTTCACACACACAGCTCTGCTTCTCACACACTGACACACACAGCTCTGCATCACGCCACACATCTTTCTTCAGCTCTGCTTCACACACACACACACACACACAGCTCTGCTTCTCACACACACACAGCTCTGCATCACACCACACATCTTTCTTCAGCTCTGCTTCACACACACACACACACACACACACAGCTCTGCTTCTCACACACTCACACAGCTCTGCATCACACCCCAGATCTTTCTTCAGCTCTGCTACACACACACACACACACACACACACACACACAGCTCTGCTTCTCACACACTCACAGACACAGCTCTGCATCACACCACACATCTTTCTTCAGCTCTGCTTCACACACACACACAGCTCTGCTTCACACACACAGCTCTGCTTCTCACACACTCACACACAGCTCTGCATCACACCACACATCTTTCTTCAGCTCTGCCCCTACCTGCTCTGATGCCATCCTCCTGCTGCTCCGGTATAGGCCGCCATCCTCTTCTGCTCCGGTATAGGCCGCCATCCTCCTGCTGCTCCGGTATAGGCCGCCATCCTCCTGCTGCTCCGGTATAGGCCGCCATCCTCCTGCTGCTGTTCCGGTGCCGCGGCCATCATCCTGCTCCGGTTAGTCTTCTCCGCGGCCGCGCGCGGGGGTCTTTTCCTCCGCGGCCGCGCGCGGGGGTCTTCTCCTCCGCGGCGTCCTGCTGTGACGTCCGCGGCGTCCTGCTGTGACGTCCGCAGCATTGGACGCCACAGCAGAGCAGGGAGCAGGCACACCTCTGACCCCGGAAGTACAGGCAATGGTACTTCCGAGGTCAATCAGCGTCCTGCGCCCGCAGTTTGTTTTTGCGTCTTAGAGACGCAGATACAAATAAATGTAGGTGCTCCCCCCCACCACAAAACACAGCTGATTTAGACTGTCTTTACGGAGGGGGAGCGGGTGTTTAGAAAAGAAAAAAAATTGCGGTGGCAAGTATGGCCCTGGTGGTGGGGGCCCCCTTGGAAGCTCTTTTGGTGGGGGCCCCGGGGCTGAAGCCCCGCCTGCCCCGCCTATAATCCGGCCCTGCACACATGTACTGTTCTGTGATGTCAGGTCAGGAAGAGGAGGAGTGGGAAAACATAGAGCATGATGATGAAGTTGTAGATCCCACTTGGTGTAAACCCAGAGGCACGTAGCTGAGTAGCTCAGCAGATGAGGAGGAGGAGGAAGACGAGGAGGTTACATTGGTGATTCCCACACAAACAAATAGTTATGCAACCATGAAAAGCACTGCATCCTCAGCCACAACTCTGGCTGTGGCTAGCAGTGGTTGCCCGTCTGCAGTTCACAGGAAGGGTTGCCTAGCCTTGGCCTTTTTGAGACCTCAAAGGATGACCCAACTTTTGTTGTCTGCCAACATTGTAAACAACAACTCAGTAGAGGCAGAAATTCAAATAATTTGACTACTACATGTATGAACCGGCAAATGTGCAACCAACAATCATTACATTGGGAATCTTACTGCACTAAAATGCGGACAATCAGGCTTACCCAACTATCGGCTGCCAAATCAACTGCGTCTGCTGCAACTTCCTCCTCCTGCATCACCGTCAAAATTATTCTCATACAGGTCTCCTACCGAAGAACCTCCACTTATTTACCCACTACAGTCAGGGTGAGTGAAATCCCGTCAGCTTTTTTACCCATGTGAGACACGGAGCACACCACATGTTTCTCAATCCACTATTACATTACCGCCTACACCACCCTCACAGTCCACCAGTCGGTCATGTACACCCTACTCCACCCTCTCTCAGCACAGCAGCCAGCCCTTAGTCCCGCAGTTTTGGTTATGTTAAAGATTGCTTTCTCCCAAACATGCCAAACCAAAGAGCTTGAACTTCACCATATTTAACCTGTTGGCCATGGAAATGCTGCCTTTCTGCCTAGTGGATAGAGATGGTTTCTGAAACCTGATTGCCGTTGTAGTCCCCCAGTACTAGTTGCCCAGTCGCCATTACTTCTCTAATAAAGTTGTGCCTATGTTACATCATTATGTCACAGACAACATTACCTTTTCCATTATTACCTCTGTGTCTCCCAGGGTGCAGTTCATCACTGAAACTTGGATGAACAAGCATGGCCAGGGGCATTACATCTCGCTGACTGGGCACTAGGTTACTCTGGTGGCTGCGGACTCGGAGCAGGCAGGGAAGGGGCTGCTTTTAAAGTCTTGAAATCCCCAAGGCTTGTGGGACAAACCTCTGGATCTACCACTTCCTCCACTGCTTCTGGTTCCTTCACCTCCTCTAGGGCCTCTACCTGTACCCTCAACCTTTTCCATAATGTAACACGCATTACAAGAGTGCTGAGAGAATCCCTCCACCTAAATACAGCTGGGCCAGGTCTCAAAGCAATCAGGCAGTGCTGAAATTAGATGCATTGGAGAAGCAAGTCACACAGTTGCGGAATTGTGGACTGCTATCCAGGCCGAGTTTCATCAATGGCTGTCTCCACTGAACCTGAAGCCAGGGAAGGACATGTGCAATAACAATGCAAACCTGGTAGCAGCCTTATGCCTGGGCAACATCACACATGTGCCTTACATGGCTTACATCCTCAACCTGGTCATACAGCAACTTCTAGCTCACTATCCCAGCCTGGATGCACTGCTGCAGAAGGCACAGTCGCTGTGTGCTCACTTCAGCCATTTGCACCCCACGGCTAATTGACTTGCAACGCTACAAAGGTCTTTCGGCCTACCGGATAACCATTTGATATGCAATGTGCCAACACAGTGGAATTCCACTCTGCAAATGTTGTAGCGACTGTGGCAGCAGCAGCAAGCCCTGGTGCACTATGCCATAAGACATAGCCTGGGAAAACGTACTCCAGATGTAGGGGAAATAATGATTGTGGAGTGGAAACAGATGAAGGACAGGGGCGTAAGGACCGTGGTCGCAAAGGTTGCCACTGCGACTGGGCCCGCAGGGTTATAGGGCCCGGCAGCCACTCTGTAGAGCCGGCATCTTTCTGTAAGAGAGGAGATGCGCTGCTCAGTCACCGACCACGCGACCGCCAGGGGGCTGGCCTGTGAATCAGGGGGGCCAGGTGTCAGCAGGGGGGCAGAGGGGTCCCTGACCTGGAGAGGCCCACCAGGCATTTCTGAGCTGCGGCAGAGCAGAAGCGCTCCTGCACAGAAGACAGAATCCATCCTGCCAGGACCTGCGATTATGTCATGCCCATGTGACTGTATGGGAGGAGACACAGTTTTGCTGGCAGAAAGCATCAGAAGATATTGATTCCTGAAGGAGATTTGGACACATGACTGGTAATAAGAAAAGAGGGGACATGAGGGGGAGGGGGGGTGCAGGGTGAGTGGCATATGAGGGGTGCAGACTGTGACAGAAGGATGTGAATGGGTGCAGAGTGTTTGAGAGACGGGTAAGTTGGGGTGCAGGCTGTGTGAGATATGCGGGGCAGGGTGTGTGACATATGCGGGTGTAGTGTGTGTAAATATGGGTGGTGCAGGCTGTATGGGGAGCAGGGTGTGTGACATATGGGGGCAGAGGCGTAACTACCGCGGTCGCAGGGGTCGGAAGGAGAAAAGAGATACTTGTTTTTTTATTTTGCTGGCTGCATAACATATGGAGGCCGGGTGGGGCCTGGCTGCATGACACATGGAGGCCCAGGGGGGCTGGCTGCATGACATATGGAGGCCCGGGGGGGCTGGCTGCATGACACATGGAGGCCCTGGGGAGGCTGGCTGCATGACACATGGAGGCTCTGGGGGGGCTGGCTGCATGACACCTCGGGGGGCTGGCTGCATGACACATGGAGGCCCAGGGGGCGCTGGCTGCATGACATGTGGAAGCCCTGGGGGAACTGGCTGTATGATGCATGGAGGACCTGGGGGGGCTAACTGTATGATACATGGAGGTCTATGGGACTGCATAATAAACATGAAGGACACCTTATACATGGACTAGGAGTACATTATACATGGAGGAATATGGAGCTGCATAATACAAAATGAAGGACACCTTATACATGGAATATAGGGGTTCATTATACATGGAGGAGTATGGGGTTGCATAATACAATATGATGATTTATGGGGCTGCATTATAATGCATATAGGACTATGGGGGCTACATTATAATATATGGAGGACTATGGAGACTACCTTATACATGGACTATGGGGGTGCATTATAAAACATGGAGGACTATGTGGTACAGTATAAAATATGGAGAACTATGGGGTGAATTATAATATATGGAGGACTATGGGAAATGCATTATAATACATGGAGGACTATGGGGGTGCATTCTAATATATAAAGGGTTATGTGGGACCCTTTATACTATATAGAAGGCTATGTGGGGGCCATTATAGTATTTGGAGAACTATATACTAGGGGGGACAAAGATACACGCATGGGATGAAAATGTTTTGTGCTGAGGGAAAAAGGCTCTTTCCCTCAGCACCCAGCTTTCCCATGCTCTGCTGTACATCTTCTCTCAGCACCCAGCTTTCCTATTCTCTGATATGGGAAAGCTGAGTGCTGAGGGAAAGATGTATAGCAGAGCATGGGAAAGCTGGGTGCCGATGACAAGATAGACATCAGATCATGGGAAAGCAGGGTGCTGATAGATGGATTTCAGATCATGGGAAACCTGGGTGCTGTGGGTAAAAGCCAAGTGTCATCGTCATGATGCTGTACCCCGAGTGTCAATGTCATTATTCCGTACCCTAAGTGTCGGTGTACATGGAGGGGGGCCCCGGTCCAAATTTTACACCAGGGCCCATCAAACTCTAGTTACACCACTGATGAAGGACCTCTGCACCCTCCTGCACAGTTTCAAAATGGCTACCAAGACAGTTAGGGCTGACGATGCTATCATCAGCATCACTATTCCGCTCATCGACATGTTGGAACACACTTTGAATAGTCTGTGGGAGGAGGTAGTGGGGCCAAAGGAAAAAGAGAAAGCAGAGGAGGAAGTGACACGTGCACCGGGGCCGTGGGGCACTCGTTACCGGGCTGGTTTTGTCCTGGATGCATGCCACAGCAGCAAGGCCCAGCTCTGTGACCCTGGCAGTGTCGTTTTAAGAGATGGGGAAAAGTTATTTACAAGGGGAGATGAGTTTGTGACGCCACCTGTGGTATGTGGCAAGATATGTGCTTCCACTGAAATTCAGTTCTCTTGGGGACAGTGGTGATGCAACTGAGTTGGTATAGCTGTCCACAGGTAGAGCTGGGCCCCATGGCTGTCGATTTGGAGATAGACTCTATGGTGTTGAGATGCAATGGCGGGGTGCAGGGCCAGAGGCACAGACGATAACTGGGCAACACAGGAATGCAGTCACAAGTTCTTTATTCACTGTTGATAATTCCAAGTTACCACGACTAGTCAGATGCTGCCCTCAAAGTGCTGGGTCCTGCTGTGATGGGCCCCAGCCAATCCCTGGATAGTTTGGACGCACAATCCGGTTGTAATACTATTGTATGTACTGAGGATTTCGATTGCGTTAGGGCAATGACAACCAGAGACGGGTTCTTGGTGCAAAGACGTTTTATAATATGTAACCACAATATGTACACAGAACAGAAAATACACAGTAGAACATAAACACAGTAAATACCTGCCGGGTTCAGAGCAAAGGGGATTTCCCGGGACCGCGCACCGGACTCCCCCAGGGAGACCACCAGGAGCGAACCCCTATACAGGGGCTGTCTGGCAATCACCCCAGAAGGCCTAAATGCGCAGCAGCCGGGACACGAAAGGGCAACAGGTATAGTCCAAAAAATGTCCGTACGTGATGTGAGTCCTAGGGTGGATATGAAACGGAAGGGACCGGGCAGAAGTGCCGACCAGAGACGGCAGACAGAGTCCGAGCACAGCTTGATGAGTCAGGTGAAGTCCAGAGCTGGTGTCGGGTGTTTCAACAGGATCCAAACAGCAATCAGGAGATGAGAGCAGCAGGGCAGGAGTACACAGGAAGCAGTATACTCAGGCAACTAGACAAAGCTTAGGGGCGGGCTTTTAAACAGATGAACAGGAAGTAGGGCAACAGAACAGAAAACTCCATGTTAACAAAGGGCAAGATCCTTCAGAAGAAAACTGGAAATCCCGGAACTCTGACAGTACTCCCCACCCCCCAGAAACGGCCTCAGGACGGACCAGGGCCAGGCTTGTCCGGGTACCTCCGATGAAACTGAGCAACCTTCCGGGGCGCTCGGATGTTACCCACAGGTTCCCAAGAATCGTCCTCGGGGGAGTACCCTTGCCAACGTACCAGACACTGAAGCCGATGCCGATGGAGCCGGGAGTCAATAATGTCCTCAACCACAAACTGCTCCTGGCCATCAACCATCACTGGTGGAGGAGGAGGCACGATACGACCTTGAAACGTATTAGGGGAAACTGGTTTCAGCAGAGAAACGTGAAAGACCGGGTGTACCTTTAAATTGTGCGGCAACCTCAGCCGACAGGCCACAGAGCTCACTATCCCGGTGATCTTGAACGGACCAATGAATTTCTGCCCCAGCTTCTGCGAAGGAACACCTAATTTCAGATTCTTGGTGGATAACCACACCGAGTCCCCTACCTTATACATGGGTGTCTGTTTCCGGTGAGTGTCTGCCGACTTCTTGTAACGCTCCTGAGCCGAAGCCAAAGAGTCCTTTAAAACCTCCAGATTCCGTTGTAGCTCCGTCAATCTGTCCTCCACCGCTGGCACCGAAACCGCCACCGGTGACCTAGGCAAAATATTCGGATGGTAACCCAAGTTAGCGAAAAAGGGCGTTACCTTAGTGGAGCTGCTCTGAGTGTTGTTATACGAGAACTCCGCCAAAGGAAGCAGCTGCAACCAATCGTCCTGCAGATGGCTGACATAACATCCCAGGTACTGCTCCAGGGTTTGATTAGTCCGTTCGGTTTGCCCATTTGTCTGGGGATGGTATGCAGAAGACAAACAGACATCAATATGGAGTGCCGAACAAAACCCTTTCCAGAACTTAGACGTGAACTGCACGCCCCGGTAGAGATGATCTCATCCGGTACCCCATGCAACCGAAATATATTCTGGATAACCAAATCCACTGTCTCTGCGGCTGAGGGAAGACCGGTACATGGAATAAAGTGAGCAGCCTTTGTCAACCGATCTACTACCACCAAAATGGTATTGCTACCGCCCGAGACGGGCAACTCCACAATAAAATCCATTGAGATGGATCCCCCAAGGGCGAGATGGTACAGGTAACGGTTGAAGGAATCCCGTAGGAGCCCCACGAGGGACCTTGCACCGGGCACAAACCACACATGAGTGGACATAGTCTTTCACATCCTTTAAACAGGTAGGCCACCAGAAAAAACGACTCAGAAATTCCTGTGTCTTCTGTACCCCCCTATGACCTGCCAACACGGAGTCATGGACCAACTTGAGAACCCGAAGTCTTACAGCCTCCGGGACATAAATACATCGCTCTCTCAACCACACACCATTCCAAAGGACAAGAGTCACATCATTCGGGGGGGCAGCAAGAAATACGTCACCATCATAAGCCAGCTTGATGTCCTTCCACAAGTCCTGGTCCCGGATTACTCCAACAAAATTGGCATCTGATAAAACGGTCTGAGACGGGGTTCCAGGCACGGAGTCCATGGCGTAGATTCGGGACAAGTCATCGGCTTTCCCATTACGTGACCCTGGACGGTATGTAACGATAAAATTGAACTGGTTAAGGAACAGGCTCCAACGGGCTTGCCGTGGAGACAGGCACCTGGCAGATTTAAGGAATTCAAGGTTACGATGGTCTGTGAGAACTATCACTTGTTGCGCTGCTCCCTGTAAGTGGTGTCTCCATTCCTTAAAAGCAGAAATAATCGCCAACAATTCCTTGTCCGCAATGTCATAGTTCTTTTCTGCAGGGGACAACCGGCGAGAAAAGAAAGCACACGGGTGCAAGAGACTCTTGTCCCCAGTCCTTTGTGAAAGGATAGCCTCTAATGCATAATCGGAAGCATCGACTTCCACAATAAAAGGGAGTGCGGGATTCGGGTGTATTAGTATTGGCGCTGAGGTAAAACAAACCTTGAAACGATTCAAAGCTTCCTGGGCCTGGGCGGACCACACAAACCTCTGCCCCTTTTTGGTTAACAGAGTGATAGGACGGACGATCTCTGAAAAGTTGCGGATAAAGCGTCTGTAAAAGTTAGCAAAACCGACAAAGCATTGTACCTCCTTGATGTTTCCCGGTTCCGGCCAGTGTAGAATTGGCCGTATCTTGCCAGACTCCATGTTCAGTCCCTGAGGAGAGATGACATATCCTAAAAATTGTATCTTTGAGCAATGGAATTCGCACTTCTCCAGTTTAATATACAGGTGGTTATCCCTCAGACGGGTAAGTACTGTCTTGACGTGCTCCTGGTGTTCCTGTAGGGAATCAGAAAAGATCAAGATATCATCCAGGTAAATCACCATGAACTGGTCCATTATATCCCTAAAAATATCGTTGACTAGGTGTTGGAAAGCCACAGGGGCGTTACAAAGTCCGAAAGGCATCACTAGATACTCATAATGTCCATACCGACATCTGAACGCTGTTTTCCACTTGTCCCCGGGACGTATGCGGAGTAGATTGTATGCCCCACGGAGATCCAATTTAGTAAATATTTTGGCCTGTTGTACTCTCTCCAATAGTTCGGGAATCAACGGTAACGGATACTGGTTCCGGATGGTTATCTTATTTAGTTCCCGGTAGTCGATACAAGGTCTCAGAGTCCCCTCTTTCTTTTTCACGAAAAAGATGGGTGCCCCTGCTGGTGAGGTAGAAGGTCGAATAAATCCCTAGGTTTTCATCGATGTAATCTTTTAGTGCTTGTAACTCAGGTGCCGCCAACGGGTAGACATGACCAAACGGGATCTCTGCCCCTGGGAGTAAGTCTATGGGACAATCATACGGTCTATGCGGGGGGAAGCCGATCTGCTTCTTTTTTGTCGCATATATCAGCGAAGTCATTATAAACCGGGGGTAGAACAGGTACCTGTACAGTGCCCTCCGTATTCGGTGTTACTGGAACCGGTACAGTTGGACTAATGGTCGGACCACTCTGGGGTGGGAAGGATATCTCTTTAGTCTCCCAATCGATGACTGGATTTGTAGTCCGCAGCCAAGGAATTCCTAAAATTATCGGAAAATGGGGAGAAGAAATCAACATGAAAACAAGGGTCTCCTGCTGACCTGGTTTCATCACACATTCAAGGGGTACTGTCTCCCGATCAACTGGTCCGGAAACAAATGGAGAACCGTCTACCATCTCCATGGTAACCGGTGAGGATCTTTGTTGAGTCTGGATACCGTGTTTCCTGGCAAAAGAAGAGTCCATGAAATTTCCCCCTGCCCCAGAGTCTATCATATCAGATGTAGGAATTAACTGTCCCTCCCACCGTATCTGAATGGGAAGCGAGCAATGGGTGTATTTCCCTTCTGGGTCCTTAGGTGAAGTTGACATCAATGTCGAGGGAAATACCGCATCCAGGTGTAAACTTGCCTCAGAGATATCGGACTCTGCGTCCGTGTTGTCACACTCTGCCATTGCTGCCAGTACCTTATTCGGGCGATTTGGACGTTTTGGGCAGTCAATCAGAAAATGGTCCGATTGACCACAATAGAAACACAAACGCTCACGGAGCCGATGTTCACAACGTTCGTTGGTCTCTCGCCTTTGCAGAGAGTCCACTTGCATAGGAACATCCTCGGCCTCCCGTGGCGTCTTGTGAGCGGGTTCTCTAGAAGGAAACGCAAAGTTGGTTACCCGGTTTACAGCTGCCCATTTTTCCTGTCTGCATTCCGTCAAGCGGGTATCGATACGCACACAGTGTTGGAGAAACAGTTCAAAATCCTGTGGAGATTCGGCACGAGCTAACTCGTCCTTGATGGTACCGGACAGACCCTTTCTGAAAACTAACAATAGCGCATTGTTTCCCCAGTCGGTGTCTACCACTAACCTTTTGAACTCAGTGGCGTATTCGACGACAGACCGCTTTCCCTGACGTAAGGAAAGCAGAGCCGATTCAGTGGTAGCACAGCGATTAGGATCATCAAACATTTGCGCCATTGCTGTTAAAAAGTCATCCAGGTTATTTAAACAGATATCATGATTCTCAATCATAGGATTAGCCCAAGCCAGTGCTCGTGAGGTTAACAACATGATTATACATAACACTTTTGACCGGTCAGACCGGTAATAATCAGCATGTACATCAAAAAACAGTATACACTGGTTAACAAACCCATGGAACTGACTTCGATCACCACTGAAACGAAATGGAGGTAACCTAGGCATACTGGGAGCTGATACGGATGTAGCAGGGGTGGCTTCCTGAGCCTTCATTCTGGATTGCAAATCCTGAATAGCCAGACCCAGCACCTGGTGATCATGGCCCAGCTGTACCTCCACATCTCTAAGCTTAGTTTGCACCGCCTCCATCTCCTGCTGCAAGGAGTTAATCATGGAGAAAAGCTGATCTACTCGTGTCTCAGTCATTGCCCCAGCGAAATCCTCTTATTGGCCTGAGTATAATGTAATACTACTGTATGAACTGAGGATTTCGATTGCGTTAGGGCAATGACAACCAGAGACGGGTTCTTGGTGCAAAGACGTTTTATAATATGTAACCACAATATGTACACAGAACAGAATATACACAGTAGAACATAAACACAGTAAATACCTGCCAGGTTCAGAGCAAAGGGAAATTCCCGGGACCGCGCACCGGACTCCCCCAGGGAGACCACCAGGAGCGAACCCCTATACAGGGGCTGTCTGGCAAACACCCCAGAAGGCCTAAATGCGCAGCAGCCAGGACACGAAAGGGCAACAGGTATAGTCCAAAAAATGTCCGTACGTGATGTGAGTCCTAGGGTGGATATGAAACGGAAGGGATCGGGCAGAAGTACAGACCAGAGACGGCAGACAGAGTCCGAGCACAGCTTGATGAGTCAGGTGAAGTCCAGAGCCAGTGTCGGGTGTTTCAACAGGATCCAAACAGCAATCAGGAGATGAGAGCAGCAGGGCAGGAGTACACAGGAAGCAGTATACTCAGGCAACTAGACAAAGTTTAGGGGCGGGCTTTTAAACAGATGAACAGGAAGTAGGGCAACAGAACAGAAAACTCCATGTTCACAAAGGGCAAGATCCTTCAGAAGAAAACTGGAAATCCCGGAACTCTGACACCGGTACACCCTTCTGTGTTCCTTCCCTGATCGTCTTCCTGCGCTGGCCTCTACTGCCTGCCCCGCACCTCACACACAGTGCCCTGAGCCGGTGTCTGTGGATCCCTTTTTATGAGTGGCTTTTCTGCCTTGTCACTTGGTCCTATGTGGTCACCTTTTCAGCAGGTTATGTGCGGTGATGGCTTCGGTACTTGAAGTAACCTCAGCCTCCGGTTTACTAGCTAAGCCTTGTAGTTCTCCACTAGTCTAGGGACCGGTTCCCCGCAGCGGCCAAGTGCCTCCACACCGGTATGCCGGCTGTGGATGCGAGCCCACGGGTGGATGGCTCACTTCCTGTGGCTCTAGAACCTTTTCTTTCCTGATCCTGGAATGACCTGATCCTGCCCCAGACCCCAGGACCTTCCTCCTCCCCGTCCACTTCCTGACTGACTAACGTTCTACAGTCTGCTCCCACTAACTAAACCCCACCTCCAGACTGGTTTCGGGATTGTGCTTTCCCTAAGGCGCAACTTGCCCTAACCACAGCCTAATGGAGTGTCGCTAAATTAAGAGTGTGTGTGCAATGAGTTATGGCCTCCTCCTTACACGGGAATAAGATGTCACACCTCTGAATGAGATGCAGTACCTCTGTTTTGACTGCACCCTCAGGGGCGCCACAGAAGAGATACCATTTTCTGTAAGGTCTGAAAAGTTATTGCACAGGCTGGTTTCATGGGAAGGTGGAGTTCGCCGATCGAGGCAGGCTCATGGTAACAGACAAACTGAAAGTTAAGGTACTGGAGCTGAGGAACAAATGGAGGAGGAAGAGGTGATGGGTGCAGAAAACTCAGGAGATAAAGATATTGATCCTGTCTCTTTTGTCCGTGGTTGGTGGGAGAGGATGGAGAAGGCAAACTTGAGTGTTACCCTACCACCAACACAACATGGACTTGGACCTCAAGGAAGTGTCCGACACATGAGTGCCTTCTTGCTGCACTTATCTGCAACATGATGTCCGTATTGTTAGGATTAAAAAATAGTGCTGACTACTGAGTTGTCACTCTGTTAGATTCACGATACAAGAGTAAATTTAGAAGATACTTCCCCACTGGAAAGAGACGCATGGACAGCAGTGAGGCACACAGCGTGCATTGCAGTTCTAGAATTCCAACCAAGGGAGCATCTTGTCATCAATGCAGAAACATTAGGAGCAGTTCAAGAAGCAGAAGCAATTTTTGTGAGGTTTGGCCCACATTTTTTAGACCATCGCATTCAGCGGTAGAAGCCTGACACATAGTGAACGACTGAAGAGGATGGTGCAGCAGTATCTAGAGCTTAATATTGATTCTATAATGGGTGGTTTGGACCCTTTTGCATTTTGGTCTTCAAAAATGAAAGAGTCAACACAAGTCTTCAGCGCTGCTGGTGGTGTATTGATGAATAAGTGCATCTGGCTGTCCTCTGAAAGCGTAGACTGCCTAACTTTCATGAAGATGAACAAGTCATGAATGTTAAATGACTTTGACACCCCAGTCCCAGACTGTGCAGACTAGGCAATGGTGCAGTGCAAGGGGTCTGCGAGTACCAGCTCTATGTCTGTTTGTCATCTTGCTATCTCTGGTGAGTAGGGATGGGCGAACCCCCCGATGTTCAGTGTTCGGGAGACTCGCCCAAACGTTTTGTAAAGTTCATGTTTGGGTTCTGCTATAACGCGAACTTGCGTCCGAACCCCGAACATGGTCTTTACAGTTATGTGATGGAGCGGGGGGGGGCTGTAAAATAAAGAATACAGTTAATAATAAACATTGTCATTATACTTACAGGTCCTGCGACGCGTCTTGCAGACTCTGTCTCCCGCCGCTTCTCCTTCCGAGTACAAGCATTGCTGTGTCGCCCGGTAACCGAAGAACCTTCCGTGACATCATAGCATGTAACCAGTCATGTGTGAATGTTGTATTATCTCATTGGCTACAGACTGGTCACATGGCTAGGATGTCATGCTAGGTTCTGTCAGTACATCTCGCCGGTACGCAAGGCTCGCCCAAGCATCTCAGTACTCGGTATACTCGGCGAGCGTCATGTACCGGCGAGATTATCGGGCACATGGTCGGCTCCCCATCCCTGCATGTTGGAGCTCTTTACCGAGTCAGCCCACATGCAGGCATTGGCTTCCACAGCCGGTGATAAATTGATAAATAGCGGCGCTGGGAATCAGGTGATCGGAGATCACCGTTGCTATAGTAACCTGCCCATCAGGTTACTATGGCAACGGTGGCAGCGGTGATGTCACCGCTTACCAACCCGCAGCCTCTGCTCACTCATTGAATGATTACACAGCACAGGGGAGCAGAAGCGTTCTTCCTCCCCTGTGCTGTCTGATATAAGCAGAGCTGCATGGGTTGAAGGAGAAAGAAGACAGAAGACCAGGATCGTGGAGGGGTGAGAATGAGTAATAAATCTGGAGTCCCTGAGTGTGTCTGTGTATTTATTTCTAATAAAGTGTCTGTGTATTTATTTCTAATAAAGTATTTTTTCTCTGTGTGGTGTCTTCTTTTTAACCCTTTATTGGAGATTCTTAATGGCCGGGTCAAACTTGCCTGACATTAAGAATCTCTGGCTTATTACTAGCTAGTAAAACAAAGCTGGTATTAACCCCTGTTTATACAGCATGCCACCCGGCACTATGGCCCCTGGAGGAGTTGGATACAGCGCCAGAAGATGGCGCTTTGATGAAAGCGCCATTTTCTGGGGCGGCTGCAGACTGCAATACACAGCGGGGGTGGTCCCAGAAATTTTGAGCCAACCTGCGCTGAAGATTCCAATCCTCAGCTGCCTAGTTGTACCTGGCTATGGGGAGATAAGGTATGCACACCAGTGACTATGTAAGGGGAATACATGAAATAGCAGAAACTGCTGTGTGGATACTGACTTGAAAAATCCAATAGCTATATGTAAGAGTGAAAATGTGAAAAATGGAATCTGCATTACTGCCATGAACATATGAATCAAGAGAAATTTAGCTACTGAATTGATCAATGCAATAGAGCCCCAACACTACGCCAAAGTATTTCTCTACGTTGGGGTCCCTAGCTTGTGTGTGTCCTCTCATGCAGTTAAAAAACTTACCGTGTATGGGAAGCTGAGACCCAGGCTATTTATGCGTATGATATGGATTGGCAATAGGTGTGGTTGGGGAGGGTTCACAAACGAAAAACTACTAACAATAAGGAATAACGTTTGGAACACCATTCTAAGTCTGAACTGGGTGCAAAAACCTAAAAAAACATCACTATGGGGAGATAAGGTATGCACACCAGTGACTATGTAAGGGGAATACATGAAATAGCAGAAACTGCTGTGTGAATACTGACTTCAAAAATCCAATAGCTATATGTAAGAGTGAAAATGTGAAAAATGGAATCTGCATTACTGCCATGAACATATGAATCAAGAGAAATTTAGCTACTGAGTAGTATTTCTCTACGTTGGGGTCCCTAGCTTGTGTGTGTAAGTTTTTTAACTGCATGAGAGGACACACACAAGCTAGGGACCCCAACGTAGAGAAATACTTTGGCGTAGTGTTGGGGCTCTATTGCATTGATCAATTCAGTAGCTAAATTTCTCTTGATTCATATGTTCATGGCAGTAATGCAGATTCCATTTTTCACATTTTCACTCTTACATATAGCTATTGGATTTTTCAAGTATTCACACAGCAGTTTCTGCTATTTCATGTATTCCCCTTACATAGTCACTGGTGTGCATACCTTATCTCCCCATAGTGATGTTTTTTTAGGTTTTTGCACCCAGTTCAGACTTAGAATGGTGTTCCAAATGTTATTCCTTATTGTTAGTAGTTTTTCGTTTGTGAACCCTCCCCAACCACACCTATTGCCAATCCATATCATACGCATAAATAGCCTGGGTCTCAGCTTCCCATACACGGTAAGTTTTTTAACTGCATGAGAGGACACACACAAGCTAGGGACCCCAACGTAGAGAAATACTTTGGCGTAGTGTTGGGGCTCTATTGCATTGATCAATTCAGTAGCTAAATTTCTCTTGATTCATATGTTCATGGCAGTAATGCAGATTCCATTTTTCACATTTTCACTCTTACATATAGCTATTGGATTTTTCAAGTCAGTATTCACACAGCAGTTTCTGCTATTTCATGTATTCCCCTTACATAGTCACTGGTGTGCATACCTTATCTCCCCATAGTGATGTTTTTTTAGGTTTTTGCACCCAGTTCAGACTTAGAATGGTGTTCCAAATGTTATTCCTTATTGTTAGTAGTTTTTCGTTTGTGAACCCTCCCCAACCACACCTATTGCCAATCCATATCATACGCATAAATAGCCTGGGTCTCAGCTTCCCATACACGGTAAGTTTTTTAACTGCATGAGAGGACACACACAAGCTAGGGACCCCAACGTAGAGAAATACTTTGGCGTAGTGTTGGGGCTCTATTGCATTGATCAATTCAGTAGCTAAATTTCTCTTGATTCATATGTTCATGGCAGTAATGCAGATTCCATTTTTCACATTTTCACTCTTACATATAGCTATTGGATTTTTCAAGTCAGTATTCACACAGCAGTTTCTGCTATTTCATGTATTCCCCTTACATAGTCACTGGTGTGCTGTCACGCTCCCCGGGCCCTCGGCTCCCCTTCCCGGGTCTCCTGTCCCGCTCCCCGGCTCACCTGCCACGCTCCCCGCGTCCCAGTCTCTTGTGCCCGTCCTTCCTAGGCTCCCTGGCCGCCGATCCCGGCGCCCGACGGCCTCCCAGGCCCTGGCCGGCTCCCCTGCGTCCTCCTCTCAGCCTCCTTCCCTGGCTTCTGGCACCCGGGCCGCGCGCATGCGCATTAGGGCGCCGCGCAGCGGTCACTGACCCTTTCTTAAAGGGCCAGCGCCCATTAACAGGAAATGAGGTTAGACAGGTACGGGGTATAAAGGGGGTTCTTGTCCAAGGGGGCGGGGCCTGATCTTCGTGTTTTCTGAGCTAGGAGTCAGGTCTCCTTGTGTTTTCCTGCCATACTTACGTATCTCTCTTCTAGAGCTGATCCCGCCTCGCCATCCAGTCCTGCTGAATCCCGAGCCCCGCACACTGTCCGTCTGCCATCTGACAGTCCGTACCATCTCGGATCCCTGCGGTGACCCGTCATCTCGCTCCAAAGGTTCCGGACCCCGCCTGACATCATCTTGGCTTCCGAACCTGAGCTACGTCACCCGGACTGCCATCTGTGACTCCGTGGTCCCAGGGACTCCTCCGCTACCTTCACTTGCACGGACTGTTCTGCTGCCCATCAGTGCTTCAGCTACCGGACTCCCTACCACCATCTTAGAGTTCGGCCCAGTGGATCCACCTCCTGGGTCTGCCCGACCGCCCGGCCCTGACAGTAAGATCAGGCCATGGATCCCGCTGCAGCACTATTGGCCCTGCAAGAGGAACTCCAACGCCAGCGTGAAGTCCAGACCCGCATGCTGCAATTTATGACCTCCGTGGACACCCGCCTGTACACGTTACAAGCATCAATGACGCCTGCGGCAACCAGGTCCCCCACTAGGCAATCCACGGCTCCCGCACCAGTGGCAGCCGCGTCGGATGCCTCCCGACTCCGTTTGGCGTCACCACCTCGTTATGCTGGAGATCCCAAGACCTGCAGGGGCTTCATAAACCAATGTTCCCTTCATTTCACGCAGCTGCCACATCTGTTCGCCTCCGACCAAGCCAAGGTCGCCTTTATAATGTCTCACCTGGAGGGCGAGGCACTGGCGTGGATGAACCCCTTGTGGGAGAAGGAGGACCCCATGACCAAGGATCTTCAAGAGTTCCTGCAGGCCTTTCGCAGTACCTTTGACGAGCCGGGACGCGCCTCTGCGTCTGCTTCATCACTTCTCCGCCTACGTCAAGGAACACTGACGGTGGGCCAATACGCCATCCGTTTCCGCACTTTGGCTTCTGAACTCGGGTGGAATAATGAGGCCCTGACAGCCGCCTTCTGGGAAGGACTTTCGAGTCGCATCAAAGATGAGTTGGCGGGTCGTGACGTGCCCTCCACCCTAGATGCCCTGATTGCCCTAGCCACTCGAGTGGACATTCGTTTTCAGGAGCGCTCCAAAGAGCTGGTTCGTGAGCGACGTGCGGTACGGCACTCCTCCCCGCCACAGAAATCCTCTGTGCCACAGTCATCAACAGCTGGGATTCCTGTCCACGAACCCATGCAGGTTGACCGAGTACGACAGTCTGACCAACGTCGAGCAGAGCGGCTCGCCAAGGGCCTCTGCTTTTACTGCGGAGAGGGCACACATCTCCTACGCTCCTGTCCGGAAAGGCCGGGAAACTCCAAAGCCTAGGGTTGGTAGGAGAGGCCACCCTAGGTGCTGGGACTCTCTCAGACCCAGTTATGTGGACGGTACAAGTATCATCAGGAGAGACGCGCTTCACGGCTGAGGCATACCTCGACTCCGGAGCAGCAGGCAATTTTATCCAGCAGGCCACGGTGGACAAATACCAGCTGCCTGTTACTCTACTCGAGAAGCCCCTACTGATTGCCTCGGTGGATGGGAGACCCCTCTCTGATACCATCTCCTGGATCACCAAGCCGGTGGAACTGCGTATCGGTGCTCTGCACACCGAGAACATCTCTCTCTACGTCCTTCCACACATGTCCCATCAAATCCTGCTGGGACTTCCTTGGTTGCGAACACACGAACCATCAGTCAGCTGGGGTACTGGCGAAATCACCCGTTGGGGCTCTGCCTGTCATGAAAGATGTTTAAAGTCTATACAACCAGTCCGACGACCTCCGGTTCCTGAGTACCTACCGGGTCTGCCCTCGGCCTATTGGTCCTTCGCGGACGTTTTTGACAAGAAGGAGTCTGAGGTACTTCCGCCACACCGTCCCTACGATTGCGCCATCGACCTGCTCCCAGGAACAACACCACCTCGAGGACGGATATATCCGTTGTCTCCAGCCGAAACCAGGGCCATGTCCACCTACATCACGGAAAGCCTGGCAAAGGGATTCATCCGGAGATCCTCCTCTCCTGCGGGAGCAGGCTTCTTCTTCGTTAAGAAGAAAGAGGGTGACCTACGCCCATGCATTGACTACCGGGGCTTGAATCAGATTACCATAAAAAACAAGTACCCCCTACCGCTCATCCCCGAATTATTCGATCGGCTCAGAGGAGCCCGTGTGTTCACCAAACTGGATCTTCGGGGTGCCTACAACCTAGTTCGTATCCGCTCTGGAGACGAATGGAAGACCGCGTTTAATACTCGCGATGGGCACTATGAATACTGCGTGATGCCCTTCGGTCTGTGTAACGCTCCTGCCGTATTCCAAGAACTGGTGAACGACATTTTCCGGGACCTCCTCTACGTATGTGTAGTAGTTTATCTGGATGACATCCTTGTCTTCTCTCCGGACCTCCAGACCCACAGAGAGAACGTAAAGCTGGTTCTACAAAGACTGAGAGAGAATCGTCTCTACGCCAAATATAAAAAGTGCGTCTTTGAGCAGTCTTCTCTTCCTTTCCTGGGATACATCATCTCGGGTACTGGGCTGCAGATGGATCCAAAGAAGGTCTCCTCCATCCTCCACTGGCCTCCCCCTTCTGGACTGAAGGCAATCCAACGGTTCCTGGGATTTGCCAACTACTACCGCCAGTTTATCCCTCACTTCTCCGCCCTGACTGCTCCTCTCTCCGCTCTGACCAAAAAGGAGGCTAATCCAAAGGACTGGTCACCTGCGGCCGACGCCGCGTTTTGCTCCCTGAAGCGAGCATTCGCCTCCTCTCCTGTACTCCACCGACCGGAGTTAAACCGCCAGTTCACCTTAGAGGTGGATGCCTCCTCCTCAGGAGCCGGAGCAGTGCTCATGCAAAAATCCTCCTCCGGGAAGATGGTGACTTGCGGTTTCTTCTCTAAAAGCTTCTCAGCACCTGAACGTAATTACACCATCGGTGACCGAGAACTATTGGCGGTCAAACTGGCTCTGGAGGAGTGGCGCTACCTCCTGGAAGGAGCAGTGTACCCTGTGATTATCTACACGGACCACAAGAACCTGGAATACCTGCGGTCCGCTCAGCGACTGAACCCACGACAAGCCAGGTGGTCCTTATTCTTTGCCAGGTTTGACTTCCAGCTTCACTTCCGACCCGCAGACAAGAATATACGCGCTGATGCCTTGTCTAGGTCTCTCATGCCTCTGGAGCAGGAGGAAGAGACTACCCAACCTATCATCTCTCCTAGCAAGATTGTTCCGGTGGCTCCTGTCACTCTGGCCCAGATACCACCCGGGAAGACCTATGTCTCTGAGACCGACAGGCAAAAAGTGTTACACTGGGGTCATGCCTCGAAAACAGCCGGCCATGCAGGCCAGAAGAGAACATGGGGTGCGATTGTACGCCATTACTGGTGGCCATCCCTTCGCACGGACGTTGCCGCCTTTGTCTCTGCCTGCCCCTCTTGTGCCAGGAACAAGACGCCCAAACACCTGCCCTATGGCCGTCTTCTGCCTCTGCCGATATCCTCAGTTCCATGGCAACACATAGCGATGGACTTTATTACGGACTTGCCAGTATCATCCGGACACACAGTCATATGGGTCGTGGTGGATCGGTTCTCCAAAATGGCTCACTTCGTCCCTATGCCCGGACTGCCCTCTGCTCAGGAACTCGCGGAAGCCTATATACAACATATCTTCCGCTTGCATGGCTTTCCTTCCCACATCGTGTCCGACAGAGGAACTCAGTTCACCTCCCGCTTCTGGAGGGCTCTCTGCAAACATCTGGGAGTGACTCTGGACTTTTCTTCCGCTTACCATCCTCAGTCTAATGGCCAAGTGGAAAGGGTCAATCAAATCTTGACCTCCTTCTTACGTCACTATGTCAACGCCCATCACGACGACTGGTCCACGCTTCTGCCTTGGGCTGAATTCTCCCATAACCACCACGTCAGTGAGTCGTCCTCCAAATCTCCCTTCCATGTCGTTTACGGACTGCAGCCTTCCGTCCCGTTGCCTATATCCCCTTCTTCGGATGTCCCTGCTGCTGATACTGTAGCCCGTGACTTCGCTACCATTTGGGACTCTGTCAAGGCGTCCCTTGGGCGCGCTTCCCAGCGGATGAAGAAACACGCTGACAAAAGGCGTCTAGATCCTCCGTGTTTCTCTCCTGGTGACCTGGTCTGGCTTGCTTCCCAGTACATCCGACTGAAGATACCTTCCTACAAGCTGGGTCCTCGCTACATCGGGCCGTTTAAGGTCCTCAGCAAGATCAATGAGGTCTCCTACAAACTGAGGCTTCCGACCACGATGAAAATACCCAACTCCTTCCACGTCTCTCTACTCAAGCCGGTGTTCCTTGGTCCCTTCTCCGCTGCTGCCAGTCCGGCTCCTCCTCCTATTGCTGAGGACGACATCTATGCGGTAAGGGATATCGTGGCCATGAAGACTGTTCGTGGCCGGCAGTTCTTCCTGGTGGACTGGGAGGGGTATGGTCCTGAGGATAGATCCTGGGAACCCAGGGAGAACGTGGGCTCTCCTCTGATCCGTGCCTTCATGTCCCGGTTGCGGGGAGGGGGGCGTGGGGAGGGGGGTACTGTCACGCTCCCCGGGCCCTCGGCTCCCCTTCCCGGGTCTCCTGTCCCGCTCCCCGGCTCACCTGCCACGCTCCCCGCGTCCCAGTCTCTTGTGCCCGTCCTTCCTAGGCTCCCTGGCCGCCGATCCCGGCGCCCGACGGCCTCCCAGGCCCTGGCCGGCTCCCCTGCGTCCTCCTCTCAGCCTCCTTCCCTGGCTTCTGGCACCCGGGCCGCGCGCATGCGCATTAGGGCGCGCGCGCGCGGTCACTGACCCTTTCTTAAAGGGCCAGCGCCCATTAACAGGAAATGAGGTTAGACAGGTACGGGGTATAAAGGGGGTTCTTGTCCAAGGGGGCGGGGCCTGATCTTCGTGTTTTCTGAGCTAGGAGTCAGGTCTCCTTGTGTTTTCCTGCCATACTTACGTATCTCTCTTCTAGAGCTGATCCCGCCTCGCCATCCAGTCCTGCTGAATCCCGAGCCCCGCACGCTGTCCGTCTGCCATCTGACAGTCCGTACCATCTCGGATCCCTGCGGTGACCCGTCATCTCGCTCCAAAGGTTCCGGACCCCGCCTGACATCATCTTGGCTTCCGAACCAGAGCTACGTCACCCGGACTGCCATCTGTGACTCCGTGGTCCCAGGGACTCCTCCGCTACCTTCACTTGCACGGACTGTTCTGCTGCCCATCAGTGCTTCAGCTACCGGACTCCCTACCACCATCTTAGAGTTCGGCCCAGTGGATCCACCTCCTGGGTCTGCCCGACCGCCCGGCCCTGACATGTGCATACCTTATCTCCCCATAGTGATGTTTTTTTAGGTTTTTGCACCCAGTTCAGACTTAGAATGGTGTTCCAAATGTTATTCCTTATTGTTAGTTGTACCTGGCTGACCACATAAATGGGGTGAAGTCCATGTCATGTTTTTTTAATTATTTCATGAAATTCATGACATAATTAAAAAAAGGGCTTCCCTATATTTTTGGTTCCCAGCCGGGTACAAATAGGCAGCTGGGGGTTGGGGGCAGCCAGTACCTGCCTGTGGTACCTGGCTAGCATACAAAAATATGGCGAAGACCATGTCATTTTTTTTTTTTTTTTCGTTTTTTGGCAAAAAAACTTAAAAAAAAAAAAAAAAGGCTTCCCTGGATTTTCCATTGCCAGTGAAGGTAACACCAAGCAGTGGGGGTTAGCAGCTACTAGCTACTTGGATTACGCTTAGCTAGCAATACCAAAAATACAGCGGAGCCCACACATTTTTTTTTAAAATTATTTATTTAAATAACTAAAAAAAGAATGGGCTTCCCTGTATTTTGATTGCCTGACATCACAGTACTGTAAAAATAAATGAATCATTAAAAAAAATGATGTAGCGCTCCGTGGTAATTTTGATTCTCAGAGCAGATGAAGCAGACGGCTACGAGCTACCAACCAGATCTGCCCGGCGTTACCTTGGCTGGCAATCAAAATACAGGGATTCCCATTCATTTTTTTTTAATTAACAAAATATAAAAAAAAATGCGTGGGCTCCCGCCGTATTTTGATTGCCAGTCAGGTAAAGCCAGGCAGCTGGAGCTGGGATTCTATACAGCCCGCAGCCGCCCCTGGAATGGTGCATTGTTTCTTAGCGCCATTTCCAGATGCTTTACCCAGCTCGTCCATCGGCCCTGATGGCGGTGGCTCGCTGAGTAAAAAAAGGGTTAATACCAGCTTTGTATTCTCAGATTGTACTAAGCCCGAAATTCATGGTGTCACGCCAAATTAGACATGGCCACCATGAATTTCTAGGTAATAGTAAAAAAAACACAACACGGAGATTTTTTTTGTATTAGAAATAAAACAAAAAAAACACTTAGAGATTCCATCTTTATATAAAAAAAATCCTTAGTCCGATGTAATCCACAGGGACAGCAATGTCAGCTTCATCACTGTGCACAGACACAGTCTATACACAGTGAGAAGCACAGAGAGCCATGTCAGGTCTGCTGCATCGCTCTGGACAGAGCGATGAAGCAGAGGCTGACAGTGAGGGGATGATTGCACTTGCATCTCGCATTGCATCACCCCACTCTCCCGACAGCAGCGCCTCAGCTGCATGGAAATAAACGCAGCTGACCCGCTGCTGTCGGGAGATTGTGCGCCATGATGAAATGACACTCGCATCATGGCGCACCAGGACCTTTGATGACGTCATACTCACGTGACCAGTCTGTAGCCAATGAGGTAATACAACATTCACACGTGACTGGTCACATGGGTATGACGTCATGGTCACAGCAGGTCATTTTAGCCAGAGGTGCTTACCGGGGGAAACAGCAATGATCGGACGGAAGCAGAAGCGTCGGGAGACAGAGTCTGCGGAACGCATCGCGAAACCTGTAAGTATGATCATACTGTTTTTTTAATAACATGCTTCTTTTCAACAGCCCCTGGACCCGAACAGTAACACGAACTGTAACACGAACATCCCAGACAGCTCGTGTTCGGGGTCGTTTGCACGAACACCATGTGTTCGGTATGGACCCCGAACTTTACAGTTCAGGTTCGCCCATCCCTACTGGTGAGCCAATTTTTGCCACTTTTCCTGTTGTCTGACCATAATTCTTGGAAATGTGGAGACTCCAAGAAGGGTCTCCAAATTGTCGTTTGTCTGTAGTGCCAGAATTCTGGGAGCAAAAGGCCTACACCTGTCTGTCATCTTGCTGTCTCCGGTGAAGGTAGAAATGCTGGTTAAGGCCTTGTTACAGGGCTGGTCCCACACATTCATGTTGCGCTGATCAACTATGCGTAGTCTGTGCCAATTGTTTCAACTTTTCCTGTTGTCTGACCTTAATTTTTTGAAATGTGGAGACTCCAAGTAGGGTCTCGAATTTGTCTTTTCTCTGTAGTGCAGGTGTTCTGTGAAAAATAGGCCTACGCCTGTCTGTCATCTTGCTTTCTCTGGCGAAAATAGAAATGCTGGTTCAGGCCTTGCTAAATAGTCAGTGCCATGCATCCATATTGTAGTGTTTGACTATTTGTAATCTGTGCCAATTGTTGCCACTTTTCCTGTTGTCTGATCTTAATTTTTGAAAATTTGGAAACTCCAAGTAGGGTCTCTAAATTGTCTTTTGTCTGTAGTGCATGAGTTCTGGGAACAATAGACCTATGCCTGTCTGTCATCTTGCTGTCTCTGGTGAAGGTAGAAATGCTGGTTAAGACCTAGTTACCATGCATCCATATTGCGGTGTTCGACTATTTTTAGTCTGTGCCAATTGTTACCACTTTTCCTGTTGTTTGACCTTAATTTTTGGAAATGGGAAAATGCCAAGTACAGTCTCAAAATTATGTCTTGTCTGTACTGGCAGGGATGTGGGAGCAAGAGGCCTAAGTCTGTCACTCATGCACATTTTGATTTTTAAAATGAAAATGTCAGGCCACAACCTGTGTGTTGTATTTACCATACCTCACTGCTGTGGAAAGACACTATGGGAAAATGGGTAATTGATTCCACTCTCTTGCTGTCTGCCTGAAATGTTTTTAAATGTCAAGGCTCCAAGATGGTCTTGAAGTTGTGCCTTGTCTGTACAGGCAGAGAATCCTGTCACTCATTCACCTTTTGATTTTTAAAATGGAAATACTTGGCCACATCCTGAGTGTGTTGATGGAGCAAACCTTATTGCTGTTCAAAGACACGATAGGCAAATGGGGGGAGGCGGCAATTGATTCCACTGTCCTACTGTCTGCCTGAAATGTTTTTAAATATCAAGACTCCAAAATGGGCCTCCAAGTTGTGTCTTGTCTGTACTAGCAGAGGTGTGAGAGCAAGAGGCCTAATCCTGTCACTCATCTGCCTTTTGATTTTTATAATGGAAATGCCAGGTGACATCCTGTCTTGAAATCAACACCATCAGGCAGTGCTAAAATTAATATGCATTGGAGAACGCAGTCACACAGCTTTAGTGTTGTGGACTTCTATCCATGCTGAATTGGATCAGTGACTGTCTCCACTGAACCTGGAGCCAGGGAAGGCCATGTAGGATAACAGTGCAAACCTGGTGGTGGCACTGCGCCTGGGCGACTTCACATATGTCCCTTGCATGGCCAACATCATCAACCTGGTTGTACAGAAATTTATAGGCCAATATTCCATCTGCTGCTGCAGAAGGCACGGTCACTGTGTGCTCACTTTTAAAAATGGAAATGCCAGGTCACATTCTGTGTGTTGCATGAACCATACCTCACCGCTATGCAAAGATGCTATGGGGAATGCTGAGGGAACTGATTCCACTCTCCTGCTGTCTGCCTGAAATGTTTTTAAATGTCAAGACTCCAAGATGGGTCTCCAAGTTGTATATTGTCTGTACTGGCAGAGGAGTGGGAGCAAGAGGCCTAATCCTGTCACTCATCCACATTTTGATTTTTAAAATGGAAATGCCAGGCCACATACTGAATGTTGCATGGAGCATACCGCACTGCTGTGCAAATACACTGTGGGGAAATTGAAGGGGGGTAATTAATTTCACTGTCCTGCTGTCTGCCTGAAATGTTTTTAAATATCAAGACTCCAAGATGGGTCTCCAAGATGTGTCTTGTCTGTACTGGCAGGGGTGGGAGCACAGCCCTATATTTGTCTCTCATTCACCTCAAAATTTGTTATGTCAATAGTGTAGGAAGTTAATGGCTATTCCCAAACAGTGGGGCTGCACTGTAAAACATATTTTTGCTGCTCTAGAAGGTTTTTGACTCCCCAAAAGGTATTTTCTCTGCTTTTGGTTTGGATTCCCATTGAATCCAATGGGGTTAAAAAAGGTTCGACGAATGGTTTTGTGAACATAAGGTATGTTCGCCAAGGCTCGTTGAACCGAACATTGAAAGATTCGCTCATCTCTAGTTAAGAGCTCAAAAACAGAGAAGCATATAGTTGGGCCTAGGTGGGGTTGTTCCAGTAATGCTGTATTGAAGACCTGTTTGCCTGGATGTCTGATTTGTGACCTGAAACTTCGTTTGCGTGCTATGGAATACAAGAGAGAGCTTAGCTAGGATAAAATAGTGTGCTGGGCTCTTAGTGAGCAGAGTCCAGTTTGGTGTCGTATGGTACTTGAGGTTCATGGTCTAAAGAAGCAGGAGTTAAGCTCTTGGAGACTCGAGAGGAAAGTGGCAAGGTCCTTCAGATCAGAGTCTGGACAAACAGTAGTAGCAAAGTCCTATAAAGTATGGCTTAAGATAAGGAAAAGTGGCTTTATAGGGTAACAACCCCTTCAGATTTACAGGGAACTGAAAAAACAGTTTAGGCCTGTGTGAAACAACATAGTTTTGGGCTTGGCCTTTATGGAGAGGCTGTAGAGACAACAGAGACCTGAGATAGAAGGTTATACCATTGTTCAATATTTTATTTTTTAGATTATGAAAAACATTAGATGTAAATATCATCTATTTATTATTAGACAAAAACCTAATTCAAGAGCATTTTGTTCCCATGGCAATAATAAAATGTAAAATAATCACACTTCCTATATGTTTAAAAATAACGTGATAAATTCACTTCAATGTTACAATTTCTGAAATACAGTATATACTGCGGATGAAATAAGTATTATACACGTCACCAATTTTCTAAGTAAATATATTTCTAAAGGTGCTAGTGACATGAATTTCGCACCAGATGTCAGTAACAACCCATTCAATCACCCGCTGTGATATTGATCCTTATATACAGTATATATATATATATATATATATATATATATATATATATATATATATATACAGTATATACTGTATATATACAGTATATATAAACTTTGTAAACAGGCTATGTTGGGGCATTTTTGAGAATTGTTGCTCTATGGGAAACATGTGAACTCAGTCTCTGTGGCGGCACTCTTACAATTTGTATTTTATGATTGCTATAGTGACAGATTCCTTTTCGTCATCCACATTGTTTGCAAAGCTATTGTCCTGCTCTTACCCCCATTTTGCTATCTTAGCCCTTACTATGACCATTTTACAGCACACAAGTTTGCGTCTCCTTTGACTTATACTGGGTCCGGCAAAACCCAGCAAACCCGAACATCCACGGATTCGCTCATCACTAACCATAAGTGTCACTTGAAACTGTAGTCAGCATTACTGCACTGTGCTTTCTTCCCTTACAGCTCAGAATAAGATCTTAATTCTAATGGGCCAGCAGTTCTCTCATGATCAGTGGTACTCTTTCCTATGCCACAGCACAGTCCGCAATTATTAGCTGTGCTGGTGATGTGATAGTCCTTGGTGTGCTTAGCTTCCCCACAGGATTGTTAACAGCTCTAGTAGGGAGTTCGACACCCTAATTTTGTGGTATGTTTTCTCTCCGATTTGCCTAACCCCCACTGCTCAGGAAGATATGCTGTTGCATAGGACTGCAGGTAGCATCTGCTAAATTATCTGCAACTCAAAGCGTTATCTTTGCATATTATCTGTGGAACTACATAGTACTGCAGGTAACATCTACTATATTATCAATAACCAGAGAGCTATCACTGTGCTATCTATGGTGTTACATGGGACTGTAGGTAACATCTTTTATATTATCTGTACTCTGTGAGATAGTGATGGCTGTGTCATCTTTGCTATTACCGTTATTGGTGGTGGGGCAGGCCAATAAAGTTGGAACTTGTTCTCCTGACCTTTTCTGCACCTACCAATGCTTGCGGTGACCCTACTTTCATAGTAAGTGCACAAATAAATATATAACTACATCATACTTCCCAACTTTTGAAGAACAGAAAGAGGATCAAAACTATGCAGCATGCTCAGCGTGCCGTTGCACATTTCAACATCTGCACAAAAAGCACATCAGCGAGGGGGAAAACACATAAAAAATGCAGTAAACAAACAATAATCAGAGAAGATTGCTATTGTGTTGTGTGGTCCGAACCCCGGGAGAAAACATGCACACAAAAAGCAATAGATAAAACGCAGCATTTATGCAATTTTGGTTCAAGTACCAGAGGGAGTGAAATTAAAAGAAAATTACTTTTTGTCATTGTTTCTCTTTTTTTTTAGCAGTTTTATATGAACAAAAATCTGACTTTCTCTTTACCTCTAGAATACTGGGATATAGAGATACATTGCTATGCACAGATATATCTCTATGTACCTGAATAATCTGTTTTTGGGTTCTCTGCCTGCAATACAGGTCAAGATTACCAAATTCTCTTATGCTCAACAATGTATCCTGTAGTTAATTACAGTAGTAGTGCTGCGGCCTAAGAACATGAGTCTTAAGTTTGTTATGAGGGAGAGAAGAGGAGAATCTGCTGAATACAGGACAGTTGGGAGCTATGACTACATTCATGCACAAGTATATCCACATTGTTGCAAACATTCACATACACTTTCCATATCAGCACTTCTCCAGCTGGCAGTGAAAAAGTTCCTTCCTCCTCTTTCTTTTCTCTGACTCAACTGCTATGTAATGCTGGCTGCTACATGTCAAAGATGAATATGTTCACTTTTCACCAGCTGATGGCAGATAACATTATATGCAAACTAATGTACAATAGCCCAAAGAGGAAGAGCGAGCGATAAGGAGGGAGGGCACAAGGAAAAAGATGTCAACCAATAAATCCCCACTTGTGTCTTACGCTGCGTACAGCTATGAAAGCTAAAGCAAAAGAGTTGAATTTGTTCTAGTACTGAAGCAAGGGATAAATGACTCCATATAATGGTTTATTTACTCATATTTAAGGTTTTGGAAATAAATGTAAGCAATGATTCCTATTTGAATGTCATATTTGGGTATGTTCATGCATTTATCCATACTGTCCAGGAACAATTAGATCCTTAAAATGACCAATGCTAGGCCAGCACGAAATGCTCTGCCTCTGAACTTTTACTTAATTTTCCAGTGTTGGGAGCTGTGCCGAATCAATTTCTGTAATTGATGTGATAGGTGTATCGAGCATCAGTTAATTAATTCAGCACAGTTACTTGAAAATGGCAACTTAGGATGCAGAACGTTTTGTAACAAGCAATAGAGGTCATTTATATGTCTACTAATATGTGAGCTTTTGGCTACGAAGTCACATAGCGTTATTGCCCATAGGTAAAGTGTTACACTACAATAGTATGTAAATAGATGTCGTGTAGCATTTCTGTAATGCACTGAGCACAAGAGCAATCCTGTGCAATACGGCTGGAGGAACAATGATGCTAGTACGCAGGACTTACATGCAGCAGCCATAAATAACACTTTCAAAATATGGCAGCAACTCACCAAAATGGGTTTGATCTGTATTAAAATGATAATAAAGAACAATGAAATAGTTTTCTTTTCTGTTTTATGTGAACAAAAATGTGCGTAGGTAATTTCCATTGTAGTTTTCTGACCTTAGCCTGCTATTTTTTGTCCTACATTATTTAATGTAGAAAAAAATGCATCAAAAAAATAAAATGTGAAAATACCCTAAATACTCATTCTCAGCAGAGGATTCAAGTCTACAATAGCTCTTTAGTAAGCATGAGTGAACCTGTGGAAGTTTGCGTTTGCTCTGTTTGGCCCGACTTTAGTTAAAAGTTCGGATTGGGACCCAGACTTGACCCGAACTTTACCCCAGACCCTGAACTCTATAAGAGTCAATTGGGACCCAAACTTTGGTGCTGTAAAATGGTCATATTAAGGGCTGGGGGCTGCAAAAATGGTGCAATTATCAGGCAAACATGTGACTATGGAATAAATAAAAAATGCATATTTTTGATAACCAGCTCAGGTAAAGCAGACAGCTGTGACGTGGTTATGAAAAATAGAGGGGATCACACAGTTTTTTTTTAATTATTTATTTAAATAATTAAAAGAAAAATACATGGGATCCCTCTGTTTATCAGGCTGGGAAGACCCCCTGGTATTATGAGGCCCGTGGTTATTTGGTCCTTCCCAGTCTAAAAATATCAGCCTGAAGTCGCTCCAGAAGTGGAACATTCATCAAATGCAGAAAAAAGAGGCTTATCTAGCACTTTGGAGAAAGATTGTTCAGGCAGGTAAAGTTTCCAATTTTTATTGCCACATGGTATTCATTATATAAACATTACAGCAAGGTCAGGAAAAACTCCATGGGTGGAGAACTATGACAACGACAATGCGTTTCAGCTACTAAGTGTAGCCTTTGTCAAATGCACCAATTCTGGCACTTTACCTGATTCTTCCCGATTGCCCTGGTGCAGTGGCAATCAGGGTAATATTTGTGGGGTTAATGTCAGCTGTGATTTGACAGCTGGCATCCAGCCCTCGGTTTTGTAAAAGATAGGCATCTATCAGACACCTCCATTACTAACCTGACAAATATGGAGTTAATAAATACAGATACTGGGAAAAAAAAGTTTATTTGAATAGAGACTCCTCCTCACATGCCCTTGTTCACCAATTTATTGCTTCAAAATAAATCCTGGAAGTTCTGATGTAATTCATAGTGTAATGTCTCACAATGTCCATCGATTATGTTGCTTTGTTCTGAGAACTTCCTTAGAACGAGGCTCCATAGGTCAATGTCGGTCAATGGTAAGCCTGGAATTTCTCTCTAGCTAACCTCTAAAGCCTCGTTCTGAGAATGTTCTCAGAAATTATTTAAATAAATAATTTCAAAAATGGCTTGAGATCCCCTCTATTTTTGATAACCAACCAAGGTATAGCTGATAGCTGAGAGTTGAAGCCCACAGCTGTCTGTTTTACCTGCTCTGGTTTTAAAAAATAGGCGGGAGCTTTATTTTATAATTTTTTTTTAATCTTTATTCACAGCAGTATACAGTGATCTTCCACATGCAATAAACTATGTTGATTGGCTGCGCTACAGCCTTTTATCAAATGTTAATAGCATACAAACAGTACTCAAACTACGAACTCGGACACTGACTGTTTTTGAAATTCTGTGTCCGAGTTCGAGCTCCAGACACCTGGCATTCAGTATGAGCTCCAATCTTTACTATTCGGGTTCACTCATTCCTACTTATTAATTCTACCTGCATAGCATTAATTTCTCAGTATCGGAGGAACAGACTAGCCTTGTGAAGGTATTTCCAGACTTGTCTTTGAAAGGTCTACATACAGTTCATATATAAATAGTTTAGGGGTGAAATCCTAATGACAATTCCTATAAAGCCTCATTCAGACATTAGTTTTCAAGTACAAATTATGTATTTTAATATGGAAAACAATCATACTTTTAAAGGGACTGTTAATATGTCTGTGTAGTTTTGCGAACCGAATGGTTCATAAAAAAACATGAGACATGTCCAACTCTGATTCAAGTCATGAATCAAACTCACTAATGCAATTCTATAGGTCCGTAAAAATGTTGTTTGTAAGGAAAAGCTTGAGAAAATCTTTCATACAGAAAAAATAGCTGAAAAAAGTGTGATAATAAAAACTTCATGATGGAAGAAAATCTGATCCCAAACACTGGTGGAAATCAGTTAGCTTTTTGTATATGAGAAAAAAAATCACTGACTTCTGAATCAACATTTCATGAAAACTAAATGTATAGGAGCAACCCAGAAGATCATGCAGATATCCCAAAGATGCCATCAATTGTTAGACAGCCTGGTAGATCACACAGACATCCCACCACTGTCACCTTTTGTCACAAACAGCAATCTGCTCCCTGCAATTGTCAGCACAATTACGCAATTGACTGACAAATGATGGATGAGGTCGTGACTGTTTAATGTTATTAGGCCAGTTATTGGGGAACTCATAGTGAGAGCATTGGTATGTACACCTCTGATTCCAGCTCATAGAATATATATATATATATATATTTATATATATATATATATATTTATATATATATATATATATATATATATATATATATATAGATATATATAACCTGGTATGGTCACTGCCATCTCCACAATAACAAAACAAACTACTAGCTGCCACCACCAATCGTTTATGCACCTGTTATGATTCAGTGACTGAGGAGGATCAGAAAAAGGACGAAAATGCGGAAACCCAAAATGTAACCAGAGTGGCTGGAACCTTAACGGACTGCAGACCTAATACTGACACAAAACTAGAAGTTGCCGTGTGGCGTGCCTACGATGACCTAGTCGCCATGACACAGCCGGAGAGCTAAATATTCTTACAGAGAGAAATATAAGAAAAGCTAATCTGCTTCGGAGCAATCCCCAAGGATATAGATAGCCCCCCACATGAAAAGACTACGGTGATATAAGAAAACACAATGCATAGCTAGAAAACAGATTCAGCAAATATGAGGCCCAAACTATCTGAATAGGAAAAGATAGGAAAGAGCACTGTCTGCAGCCATAAAAACCCTAATAAATCTCAGCATGCCTGATATGGAAAAGCCCTGAGCCCACACAGGCTCTCCCTCACTAAATCAGTACTCTGGTGTTACTGGGATCCAAAAAACACTAATATAGATGAGGGACTGAATTTAATACCAAGCATGACAAAACACAATATATAGCAGAACATGGAGCTAGGTATGCAGACACTACTAGCAGGGAATGATCCAACTACACCAAGAACTCCACACAGGCAAAATCAGGAATCAAGCATAGTATCAAAACAGAAAAAATTACAAGAAAGTGGAAACAATAAGCAGAGGTACAAAGACCAACTTATCTGAGAGGAGTTCTGGTAGAGAGAAGGGCTGGTTTCAGAATGTCCTTATCACACAGGAGATACATTGAGCACCAGCAAGGAACAGGAAAAAACTACTCAGTTATATAGGCCCAATCTGAATGACCTGATTGCCAGTCCTCCACAGGTGTCTGGCTCCAATTCAACAAGTCAACTGCACCGCCAGCACTGACCACAAGAGGGAGCCCCAAACTGGAAAATGTATTCACGACATGCACCCCTGTTGGACACCCATTACAGGTACCATATGGCTTTAGGGATGCAGTTTATACAGCAAGAGGAAGGCAGTTATTACATTTTATATATTTAATCCACAAAATAGGCAATGTTTTTTAAAATGTACAAAATATAGTACAATTGGGCCAAAATAAAATATACAGTTACATAAAATAAAAGGAATAAGTAAAGTAAAGTGCTGTATCTGTGTCACAGAAATGGTTCACTGATTAGCGGAGGGAAGAACTCTACTGAATCATGTAACAATCCTATACAGACGTGTATCTTCCTGCATTTAACAAGGAGTCAACTCAAACTTCTGTATCTATTAAAGAACAGTCACTTTTACATACCTCTACTTGCTGACCTCAGATGGGGCTGGTCATAAAATGTGTGTAGGTCTTTTAAATTTTATGAGATCCCAGAAATTTTAGGGTATATTTGCTCCTGGAGATCCCAGGCAGAATGTATCATGGTCATGTTTTCTATTGCAAATTTACCTTTCTATAGAGATGAAAAATTTCAATTATTTCAATTCATTTAGGGCTGATTCTCAATCCTCACAATCATGAGAAATTCTGCATGTTCTTCCCCTTTGGATCACAATGCTAAAAATGTGTCTACCACAACTATGCCAGCCATAAGATCCTAAATCTATGGCTCCAGTCTTTCTACTGTTGCCTTTTGAAGCTTAGACCGGTAATCTATTGAGGTGACAAGCTGTGTGCATACAGAATCCAGGCTTTTTGTCTGCTTTATAGCAGATGTTGCAAGTCAATTACCTGTCAACACCAGGGGATCCTACTTCAATGAAGGATGAACAGGGGTAAAATGATGTATTAGACTCTTCATTCATTTCAAATTTTGCTGCAGAAATATTTTAAAAGACTGATCCTCATACCATTACATTATGACTCTAAATTTAATATTTATATACCGTATTTTTCGGACTATAAGAGCACTTTTTCCCCCAAAATGTTTGGGGAAACTGGGGGGTGCGTCTAATAGTTCGATGGCTGCGGGGAAGGGGGGTGCGGTGGTGGTGGAGCGGGTCATCAGAGGCAGGAGCAGGCTGTAGCAGCGCCTACCGTGACCACGTGGGCCCGCTCATTAGCCTAATTTCATATGCACTGCATCCCGACGCCCATCATCTCTCAACCCTGAAGGCGGGGCTGAGAGGCGGGCAGGGGGTGCGCGCATACTAGACAGGCAGCCCGCGTGATCATCCCTTGCACCTACAGCCTCGAGTGAATGTGTGTGGCTATATTCACTGCCCCCCGCGTATCATCATCAGCGCAGGGGGCAGTGAGTAAGTATACTCACTGGTCACCGTTCCCTGCAGCATCACAATGACCTCCTGTCTGCCTTCCCGCTGATGTGTGTGAAGAGTGATGTGCACAGCGATTATGTCATTGCTGTGCACACAGCTCCACACAGGTGAGCAGCTCTGCTGCTGGCACAGACAGGAAGACGAGCGATGCTGCGTGAAGTCATATACCAGGATATGAGTAGATATACCAGGATGGGAGACATATATACAAGGATGGGGATAATATACAAGGCAGGAGGATCATTACAGGGATGGGGTACCTTAGTAGAGAATTTGGGGACATTACCCTTATAACTGTCAGCAGCAGATCCTCGCCCCATAACAGTGTGTCATGACCACATTTTTTGCTTAAAATTTTATTTTCCTATTTTCCTCTTCTAAAACCAGGGTGCGTCTTATTGTCCGGTGCTTCTAATAGTCTGAAAAATACGGTACTAATGTTTAGTTATTGTGCAAGAAAGAGTAACTTTATGAAAAGCTTTCAACATAATCTCCCTGGATAATGCTCTCTGTCTCTCTAACTAGGCATAAAATAATCTTATGAAAGCCATTAAAAAAAACAACAAAAATTTGATTTGTTGCAATATGACTGCCAAGGCTGGACAGTAGACACACATGACCTTGTAGAAAATTTAGTATCATTCTGGTATCATGCAACCTCATCTCAACAAAGTTCAAATACTTTCAAAGACGCACCTCCTATTTAGAGAAAAAAAAGTTGTTAAAGAAGGGGTCCGTTTTATAACCTGGTGGTGTCTTATTGGAGGTGGGTGGCAGCAGGGGTGGAGCGGGGTCACAGGAGGGAGGGGCGGTGGTGGAGCAGAGCGATGGTGTGGTGGGTGTCTCGGATGCTCGCTGCAGGCAGCTTGAGACAGGCAAGATGCAGAAACCGCTGATGGGCTGTTGGCCGCTGTGCTAGCACTGTGCTGCGAGTGGTGACATGAAGCAGGGGCCATCCTTACGTGCTGTGAGCTGCTGGCGGTGTGCTGATGGCTGCTGGTGGATGCTGTGATAGGGGAGCGGTGAGATCTTGAGCCGAGAGCTCAATTTGAGCATGTGCCAGCTCTGAGCGCCATTATTTGAAGCTGCTCTGCAGATCTAAGAATGGCCCCAGCTTCACCGCCCCCAGCACAGTGGCCCCCAGCACAGCAGCCCCAAGTATAGTGTCCACCAGCACACCTGCCCCTAGCCCAGCAGCTCCCAGCACAGCGGCACCCAGCACAGTAGCCCCCAGCACAGAGCCAGCAGCCCCCAGCACAGCAGTCCGCAGCCACCAGCACAGCGGCCCCCAGCACAGTACCAGCAGTCCACAGCATTGCCCTTGCCTCCTGCCAGCTCTCTCAACCACCTCCCGGTAAGATACATTTGGGTTATAAAATGTAAAATGCACCCCTCATTTTCCTTCCAAATTTTTGGGAGGAAAAGTGCGTTTTATAATCCAAAAAATACGGTATATATTTGAGAAATTAGTAGATGACTGCAGGTAATGGTAGTTTATGAGATAAAAATATTTGCTGATTAAAGCTGGGGTTCTCCAGGAGGATTTGAAATAGTGATAAATAGTGTTGAGCGAGTATGCTTGTCACTACTCGGTACTCGCACGAGTATCACTGTACTCGGGCTACTCGGAGGGGACCGAGTAATCTCGCGATACTCGTGCTGTACTCGTGGTCTTCATCCCTGCATGTTGGCGCTCTTTTGAGAGCCAGCCCTCATGCAGGGATTGGCTGGCAGACCACTGCAATGCCACAGCCCTGTTAGTTGTGGAATTGCAGTGATTGGCCGGCCCACACAGCGTGACCGAGCCTTTATACCGGCGGGCGCGCTGTGCTCTGCACACAGCCATCCAGACAGTCAGTGCAGGGAGAGTGTTGCTGCTTCAGGGAAAGGTTTGCGGCCTTTTATAGTTATTTCCGTAGCAGGGCTGCAAACAGTGGGACCAGAAGTCCTTCTCAGGACTATTGTAGTTGTATACAGGCAGGCAGGGTATAGCCAGGTCGGAGTACAGGAGCAGAGTCCTTCTCAGGACTATTGTAGTTGTATACAGGTAGGCAGGGTATAGCCAGGTCGGAGTACAGGAGAAGAGTCCTTCTCAGGACTATTGTTGCTGTATACAGGCAGGGTAGGCAGGGTATAGCCAGGTCGGAATACAGGCTAGGGACCAGAAGAGTCCTTCTCAGGACTATTGTTGCTGTATACAGGCAGCCAGGGTATATAGCCATTCCTAGTGGTGACCGTATGCCAGCCTTCATCATATCTGGGGCTGGTGTACACAGTCTAAAACAGTCCTGATAGTGTCAGACTTCTCAGTAATTGTCGCTCCTAAAAACCTGTTAGGTTCTTATTGCATCCGTGCTTGCATTTAAAAAACGCACGTGTGTGGCAGTCGGTGGCAGCGTACAGGTGCACTTATTTGTGTTTTGCACAAACTAGTATATAACGCACAAGTCTAGTGAATAATACACATCAGCACAGCATTGCAATATGCGCAAGGGCGTTGGCAACGAACAAGGAAGTGGACGTGATGGTGGTGCAGGCAGAGGCCGAGGTCGTGTGCAAGCTCTAATTTCGCCACAACAAAGGGCCACATCTACTCGCTCGCACGTCCTGTCCAAAATTCTTGGGGACCGCAGCAGTACACCGCTCTTGAACCAAGACCAGTGTCAACAGGTTGTTAGTTGGATAGCGGATAATGCTTCCAGTCAGGCACCACCACAAACACTCTGTCTTCCACACGGTCAAGTGTCAGTAGCCGTGATACTGCACCGCACATTTCAGAACCTGATCCTCCTTCCTACCACCAGGCCGAGTACACGTCCACGGACATTACTGATAACACACTTGGACACTCGGAAGAGCTGTTCACGTTTCCATTCGCACATTCTGGCCTCTCGCAAGCTCCTGTTGAAGTGGGTCATGAGGAGATCGTATGTACAGATGCCCAAATATTTGAGCAGCCACGTTCTCACGAAGTTGGCAATGTGTCTCAACAAGGGGTGGACGATGATGAGACACAATTGTCAGGAAGTCAGGAGGAGGAGCAGGGTGCGGAAGAGGAAGACGACGTGGTGGATGATCCAGTAACTGACCCAACCTGGCAGGAGGATATGCAGAGCGAGGACATCAGTGCACGGGGGAAGGAGGCGTAGCATCCCAACAGGCAGTAAGAAGCAGGGTGGTGGCCCCAGATAGAAGTCAGGCAACCATTCCCCGGAACAACAACATGACACAAGGTGCCTGTACAATTGTTAGGTCTTCCCGAGTCTGGCAGTTTTTTAAGTTGGCTCCAGATGATTCTAAAAAGGCCATTTGCAACACCTGCCATGCCAGCATCAGCAGGGGTACCAAAACTAGCAGCCTGACCACCACCAGCATGATCAGGCACATGTCAGCCAAGCACCCGACTTTGTGGGAAGTACAACAGAGTCGAGGAGCAGTGATTGCTGATGTCACTGCTACGTCTTCGCTTGTTGTGCATGCGAGCCAATCCCCTGTCCATAATGCCCACGAACAAGCCTCCTCTGGCCCTGCACCTGCAGTTGCCCACGCAGAAATAACACCATCATCAAGAACGTCCTTGTCCCAGCGCAGCGTTCAGTTATCCATTCAGCAAACCTTTGAACGCAGGCGCAAATACACTGCCAACGCTCCACATGCCACACTTCTAAATGCTAACATTTCGCGACTGCTTGCGCTGGAAATGTTGCCTTTTAGGCTGGTGGAGACAGAAGCATTCCGCGACCTGATGGCGGCAGCTGTCCCACGTTACTCGGTCCCCAGCCGCCACTATTTCTCCCGGTGTGCCGTCCCCGCATTGCATAACCACGTGTCACAAAACATCACACGTGCCCTGAACAACGCTGTTTCACCCAAAGTCCACCTAACCACAGACATGTGGACAAGTGCTTATGGGCTAGTCCACTACATCTCGTTGACGGCACACTGGGTTAATATTGTGGAAGCTGGGACCCAGTCTGAGCGAGGGACGGAACACGTCCTTCCCACACCAAGGTTTGCAGGCCCTACCTCAGTCAGGGTTTCACCCACACTCTACAGCTCCGGAATGTCATGCTCTTCAGCCTCCTCCTCCTCCTGCGCATCCTCATCCACTTTACCCTCCACACCAGTCCCAAGCTGGAAGCACTGCAGCACTGCCTCGGCGAAGCGGCAACAGGCTGTGCTGAAGCTAATCTGCATAGGTGACAAACCCCACAATGCAGAAGAGGTGTGGACAGCTCTGAAACAGCAGGCAGATCACTGGCTCATACCTCTGAACCTAAAGCCAGGAAAGGTCGTGTGTGACAATGGCCGGAACCTGGTGGCGGCTTTGAGGCGAGGCCAGCTGACACATGTTCCATGCGTGGCCCATGTGCTCAACCTCGTGGTTCAGCGGTTTCTAAAGTCATACCCAGAGCTGTCTGATCTGCTGGTAAAAGTTCGCCGTCTGTCTGCACATTTTCGAAAGTCACCTACTGCTTCAGCCGGCCTTGCCGGCTTTCAGCGTCGTTTGCATCTTCCGGCTCACAGACTGGTGTGTGATGTCCCCACGCGTTGGAATTCAACTTTGCACATGTTGGTCAGGATATGAGCAGAAGAGGGCAGTTGTTGAGTACCTGCATCACCTAAGCCGTCGGGAAATGGATCAAACTCCACACATAACACCTGAGGAGTGGAGATGGATGTCCGACCTATGTACCATCCTCCAAAACTTTGAGGACTCCACCAAGATGGTGAGCGGCGATGACGCCATTATTAGCGTCACCATACCGCTTCTCTGCCTTCTAAAACGGTCTCTGCTCAAAAAAAACCATGATGCATTGCAGGCAGAGCGCGATGAGTTGGAGCAAGAAACAGTAGTGGGTGTGGGTGATAACACACAGCCCAGCCTCGTCTCATCACAACGTGCAGTGGAGGACTATGACGAGGAGGAGGATGAAGACATGGAGCAACTCTCCGGCCAAATTGAGGATATGACATGCACACCAGTCATATCCTCGGTTCAGCGTGACTGGCCAGAGGACAGGGTAGATGAGGAGGAGGAGGAGGAGGACAGCATGTTCAGTCATCGTGTTGGTCAGGGTACTGAAGTGATGGCTGTTAAGAGTCTGGCGCACATGGCTGACTTTATGGTAAGCTGCCTGTCTCATGACCCTCGCGTTAAGAACATCTTGGCCGACAATCATTACTGGTTGGTAACACTGTTAGACCCACGCTACAAGGAGAACTTTATGTCTCTTATTCCCGAGGCGGAGAGGTGAGCCAAAATGCAGCAGTTCCGGAAGGCCATAGTCACGGAAGTAGGCAAAGCATTCCCCTCACAAAACCTTAGCGTCATAGGTCAGGAATCAGTGGACAACCAAGGCGTACAGCCGAGAGGGGCACAAGTCCAATCCGCCAGAGGTAGGGGAACAGTCTTTAAGATGTGGGACAGTTTTCTCAGCCCCTCACGTACCACAGCCCCTGAGGTGCGGGGTAGTGCCACAAGAAATCCTAAGTTTGCCCAGATGCTCAAGGAGTACCTTGCAGATCGAACAACTGTACTCCGACATTCCTCTGTGCCTTACAATTATTGGGTATCCAAGCTGGACACGTGGCATGAATTGGCTCTCTACGCCTTGGAAGTCCTGGCCTGCCCTGCTGCTAGCGTTTTGTCAGAGCGTGTTTTTAGTGCCGCAGGTGGAATCATTACAGATAAACGCACCCGCCTGTCAACTGAAAATGCTGACAGGCTGACTCTGATCAAGATGAACAAGGGTTGGATTGGGCCAGACTTCACCACACCACCAGCAAATGAGTGCGGAATTTAAATTTTGTAACTGGAATTTGCCATGTACCTCCACTCACCCATGGGTACACACTTCTGGACTTTGGATAATCGCTGGATTGCTCCTCCTTCTCCTCATGCGCCACCATGATGACCGTTACAATACTTAGGCCGTTGTTTCAGGTATACCCCCAGTGGTAAATTTTTTTGTCCATTCTTTCAGAATGGACATTACAACAACAGGAGACCCGCTCCTTTGCAATGGGAACAATGTTTTGAGGCCCTCATGCACGTCTCTATCCAGGGACAATGTGGAGCTTCCCAATTTTTGGCTGCCCTGCCAAAGGGCAATACTACAATAGACCCACTTCCTTACAATGGGCACTTCAGGTTTACAGGCCCTCATGCACGTCTCTATCCAGGGACAATGTAGAGCTTCCCAATTTTTGGCTGCCCTGCCAAAGGGCTATACTACAATAGACCCACTTCCTTACAATGGGCACTTCAAGTTTACAGGCCCTCATGCACGACCCTATCCAGGGACAATGTGGAGCTTCCCAATTTTTGGCTGCCCTGCCAAAGGGCTATACTACAATAGACCCACTTCCTTACAATGGGCACTTCAGGTTTACAGGCCCTCATGCACGTCTCTATCCAGGGACAATGTGGAGCTTCCCAATTTTTGGCTGCCCTGCCAAAGGGCTATACTACAATAGACCCACTTCCTTACAATGGGCACTTCAGGTTTACAGGCCCTCATGCACGTCTCTATCCAGGGACAATGTGGAGCTTCCCAATTTTTGGCTGCCCTGCCAAAGGGCTATACTACAATAGACCCACTTCCTTACAATGGGCACTTCAGGTTTACAGGCCCTCATGCACGTCTCTATCCAGGGACAATGTGGAGCTTCCCAATTTTTGGCTGCTCTGCCAAAGGGCTATACTACAATAGACCCACTTCCTTACAATTGGCACTTCAGGTTTACAGGCCCTCATGCACGTCTCTATCCAGGGACAATGTGGAGCTTCCCAATTTTTGGCTGCCCTGCCAAAGGGCTATACTACAATAGACCCACTTCCTTACAATGGGCACTTCAGGTTTACAGGCCCTCATGCACGTCTCTATCCAGGGACAATGTGGAGCTTCCCAATTTTTGGCTGCTCTGCCAAAGGGCTATACTACAATAGACCCACTTCCTTACAATTGGCACTTCAGGTTTACAGGCCCTCATGCACGTCTCTATCCAGGGACAATGTGGAGCTTCCCAATTTTTGGCTGCCCTGCCAAAGGGCTATACTACAATAGACCCACTTCCTTACAATGGGCACTTCAGGTTTACAGGCCCTCATGCACGTCTCTATCCAGGGACAATGTGGAGTTTCCCAATTTTTGGCTGCCCTGCCAAAGGGCTTTACTACAATAGACCCACTTCCTTACAATGGGCACTTCAGGTTTACAGGCCCTCATGCACGTCTCTATCCAGGGACAATGTGGAGCTTCCCAATTTTTGGCTGCCCTGCCAAAGGGCTATATTACAATAGACCCACTTCCTTACAATGGGCACTTCAGGTTTACAGGCCCTCATGCACGTCTCTATCCAGGGACATTGTGGAGCTTCCCAATTTTTGGCTGCCCTGCCAAAGGGCTATACTACAATAGACCCACTTCCTTACAATGGGCACTTCAGGTTTACAGGCCCTCATGCACGTCTCTATCCAGGGACAATGTGGAGCTTCCCAATTTTTGGCTGCCCTGCCAAAGGGCTATACTACAATAGACCCACTTCCTTACAATGGGCACTTCAAGTTTACAGGCCCTCATGCACGACCCTATCCAGGGACAATGTGGAGCTTCCCAATTTTTGGCTGCCCTGCCAAAGGGCTATACTACAATAGACCCACTTCCTTACAATGGGCACTTCAGGTTTACAGGCCCTCATGCACGTCTCTATCCAGGGACAATGTGGAGCTTCCCAATTTTTGGCTGCCCTGCCAAAGGGCTATACTACAATAGACCCACTTCCTTACAATGGGCACTTCAGGTTTACAGGCCCTCATGCACGTCTCTATCCAGGGACAATGTGGAGCTTCCCAATTTTTGGCTGCCCTGCCAAAGGGCTATATTACAATAGACCCACTTCCTTACAATGGGCACTTCAGGTTTACAGGCCCTCATGCACGTCTCTATCCAGGGACAATGTGGAGCTTCCCAATTTTTGGCTGCTCTGCCAAAGGGCTATACTACAATAGACCCACTTCCTTACAATTGGCACTTCAGGTTTACAGGCCCTCATGCACGTCTCTATCCAGGGACAATGTGGAGCTTCCCAATTTTTGGCTGCCCTGCCAAAGGGCTATACTACAATAGACCCACTTCCTTACAATGGGCACTTCAGGTTTACAGGCCCTCATGCACGTCTCTATCCAGGGACAATGTGGAGCTTCCCAATTTTTGGCTGCTCTGCCAAAGGGCTATACTACAATAGACCCACTTCCTTACAATTGGCACTTCAGGTTTACAGGCCCTCATGCACGTCTCTATCCAGGGACAATGTGGAGCTTCCCAATTTTTGGCTGCCCTGCCAAAGGGCTATACTACAATAGACCCACTTCCTTACAATGGGCACTTCAGGTTTACAGGCCCTCATGCACGTCTCTATCCAGGGACAATGTGGAGCTTCCCAATTTTTGGCTGCCCTGCCAAAGGGCTTTACTACAATAGACCCACTTCCTTACAATGGGCACTTCAGGTTTACAGGCCCTCATGCACGTCTCTATCCAGGGACAATGTGGAGCTTCCCAATTTTTGGCTGCCCTGCCAAAGGGCTATATTACAATAGACCCACTTCCTTACAATGGGCACTTCAGGTTTACAGGCCCTCATGCACGTCTCTATCCAGGGACATTGTGGAGCTTCCCAATTTTTGGCTGCCCTGCCAAAGGGCTATACTACAATAGACCCACTTCCTTACAATGGGCACTTCAGGTTTACAGGCCCTCATGCACGTCTCTATCCAGGGACAATGTGGAGCTTCCCAATTTTTGGCTGCCCTGCCAAAGGGCTATACTACAATAGACCCACTTCCTTACAATGGGCACTTCAGGTTTACAGGCCCTCATGCACATCTCTATCCAGGGACAATGTGGAGCTTCCCAATTTTTGGCTGCCCTGCCAAAGGGCTATACTACAATAGACCCACTTCCTTACAATGGGCACTTCAGGTTTACAGGCCCTCATGCACGTCTCTATCCAGGGACAATGTGGAGCTTCCCAATTTTTGGCTGCCCTGCCAAAGGGCTATACTACAATAGACCCACTTCCTTACAATGGGCACTTCAGGTTTACAGGCCCTCATGCACGTCTCTATCCAGGGACAATGTGGAGCTTCCCAATTTTTGGCTGCCCTGCCAAAGGGCTATACTACAATAGACCCACTTCCTTACAATGGGCACTTCAGGTTTACAGGCCCTCATGCACATCTCTATCCAGGGACAATGTGGAGCTTCACAATTTTTGGCTGCCCTGCCAAAGGGCTATACTACAATAGACCCACTTCCTTACAATGGGCACTTCAGGTTTACAGGCCCTCATGCACGTCTCTATCCAGGGACAATGTGGAGCTTCCCAATTTTTGGCTGCCCTGCCAAAGGGCTATACTACAATAGACCCAGTTCCTTACAATGGGCACTTCAGGTTTACAGGCCCTCATGCACATCTCTATCCAGGGACAATGTGGAGCTTCACAATTTTTGTCTGCCCTGCCAAAGGGCTATACTACAATAGACCCACTTCCTTACAATGGGCACTTCAGGTTTACAGGCCCTCATGCACGTCTCTATCCAGGGACAATGTGGAGCTTCCCAATTTTTGGCTGCCCTGCCAAAGGGCTATACTACAATAGACCCACTTCCTTACAATGGGCACTTCAGGTCTACAGGCCCTCATGCACGTCTCTATCCAGGGACAATGTGGAGCTTCCCAATTTTTGGCTGCCCTGCCAAAGGGCTATACTACAATAGACCCACTTCCTTACAATGGGCACTTCAGGTTTACAGGCCCTCATGCACGTCTGTATGCAGGGGCATTGGTGAACCTCACAATTTTGGACTGCCCTGGCAAAGGAAAATACTACAAAGACTCACTTTCTCAAAATGGGCTCATTAGACTCAAGAGGCCTTCATGTACGTCTCTTCTCAGGAACATCTGAGTGCCACACAATGTTTTCACGTAAAATCTTTCATGTAATCTCAAAAAGTAACATACACCAGCTCTATCTCACTATTGGGTATGTGCCCTTAACATTTCCGCCATGAAAATTCATTTTGGTGTCATTTTGGAAGGTTTTCTGGCGAGTCCGTAAAAATGGCGTAAAACTCGGATAAAATTGTTCAAAGCTGTGACTTTTGAGTGATAAATGCTTCAAAGGGTCTTCCCCATGCTGTTGCCATGTCATTTGAGCACTCTTCTAAGACTTTTGTGACATTTTTAGGGTTTCTACATGCTGCCGGGGGTCATTTCAGAAAAATACTTGGGTCTCCCATAGGATAACATTGGGCTCGGTGCTCGGGCCGAGTACACGAGTATCTTGGGATGCTTGGCCCGAGCCTCGAGCACCCGAGCTTTTTGGTACTCGCTCATCACTAGTGATAAACCTTCACCAATTAAGTGTAAACTTTTTAGCACATGGAAAGTGACTACATCTATAGTATAGCTCCCTACCGTCCTATGTACAGCTTGGCAGTCCAATAAGTGCTACGCCCCATCTTTCACTCATTTTGTGTCTTTGATTTCTCTCTTCCTTGTGAACTGCATCTCTGTGTTTTGTATATATTTAATTTATTAACTCTTTCTTCTCTTGACATCTGTCCTCTCCAGCATTCAAACCTCCAACTTGTAGCATGGGAGGCAGCAGAAATGATTATGAGCCACAGTCTGCAATCCTTAGGATTGAATTTTTTTTCTCAACTTGAATATGAATAGTATTCTTCTTCATTACAGATGCATCACTATGCGAGTTCTTTTCTATGGACCTGATTTATAGAGGTGAAATAAAACTCAAAGATTTTATTTGTTCCTATAAAAGTACAAAAAAATAATAAAAAAACAATTAATATAATAACATTTTTAATGCACTTTAAAAAAATAAATATCACAAATCAGGAAATGAGACAGATATTTTTGTTATTCCTGTAAGTATAACAACCCATACAAATAGATTATTTATGGTGATTGGTAAATTGTGTAGGAAAGTGGCATGATTGATCTTTTTCTCCATTCAACCTATAAAAATTTTTAATAAAAATGTAATGCTGAGCACTGTTCACAGTTGCATTTTTTCTGCTGATTATTATATGCATATTTTCTGCAGATGTCTTCACTTCACTATGCAATAACAACCTTCTTCTTAGATTATTGCACTCTTACTGTGTTTATTTTATGTCTTTCCCCCCTTAAATGGTGCTTTTTTGGAGCAGATTTGAAGCCACATTTTTAACACTTTTTTTGTAGTTCAGAAAGTTATGGCTCTTAAAAATGAACATGCATTTTTTTAAAGTTTTTTTTTATCAGCCTCACATAGAGAAAAAAAATCCTCAAAAAAACTCACACTCCAGCAGAATCTTTAGACAGTGGGCAGGAGTTTTCATGAAATCATAGCCACTTTGTTTGGAAACTTACTCCATGTTATATGTAGCGTAAGTGTTGAGATTTTTTTTATTTAATAACACCTAGTACCCTCTAGAGACGCTGATGATCTATGTGGTTTTCATGCATTTTTTTCTCCATAGCCTGATAATGGTAAGCCTGAAAAAAAATGCAAGTAAAAAATTGCAATTGCTTTTTAAGTGCAGAATCAAAGCTTTTTTGTACTATAAAAAAGCATTAACAACACAGCTTCATATCTGCACCAAAAAGCCATCAAATAAGGTGGAAAATGCTTTAAAAATGCAGCAAAAATTAAATAACTAGAGAAGACTGCTAATGCTCAAAATGGCATTTAAAAACATTACAGCTTGTCTTACAAAAAAGCAAATCCTCAAATAATGAAGTAAACATGACAATGATAAAGTTATGGCTGAGTTAATGCACAAAAAATAAATCCATAGGTCCCAACCATGCCGGATACAGCGGGAGAGTTCCAGATTTGGGTCTACGCAATGCTGTACCTGGTGATCTGCTGAGTGCTCCTCACAGCCTCACAGCCACCATGTCTCAATGCCAGCCCCCCCCCCAACATATCCTTGTGCCAGGGAAGAGAGAAATGGTAGCTGACATGTCCTGTTGTTGCAAAAAGTATCTACCCAACCTAATTTATCCAATACAACTGATACTGGGACTATCGATAATTTTGTTCCATTCCTTGATACACAGTTACATCTTGAGAATATTAGACTTCATATTGAGAAGATTCGTGAGGAGAGAGAAGTTGCCCTCCCTGAGTCTACCACTATAACAAGGCCGATTTCCTGCTTTTCTCCATCTTTATCACCCACCGATAATTGGTTGTATATGAATAATATGGAACAGGACTCTTTTAACCTCTTTGATCTCACTGTACATAAAACTACACAGGACGTCTTCGTACCATCTCAAACCTTTGTGTCCTCACAATTAAACCAACTAGTCAAAAATAAAAAATATTGTTACAGTACACATTTCAGGGAATCTTAAGGCTGCTTTACACAAGTCGATCTATTGTGCGATGCATCATTGGCGGCACTGTTTTCGTGACGCACTTTTGCCGCTCGTAACGACATCTTTGCATGTGTCACCTCCGTGCGATTCCAAACGATCAATAATCATAAAATCGGCCATCGTGTACTCGTCGTTTATTTCCATAATATCGTTTATTTTTGGCTTTTAGAACGACACATTGATAAGTGTGATTCCCTTTCATCGTCCTTCTTCGTCATTTTTTTGAAACGTCATCAGCATCCAGGGCGTAGTTGCTATTTTAACACTAGAACTACTGAGGTAGTCATTTTGACTACTTTGAACTATGTATTTTTATATAGTTGTCACGAGTCCAGTAGTTCTAGTGTTAAATAGACACGCCTAATATGTTGTGATTGGTTGTCGCTGATGCGTTTTGATTTGCTAATCATGAAATAAAAGCCGGAGCTAGTGTTCTGAATTTTGTCCATTCTGGGTAGCCTTGGCGCAGTGTGTATAATAGTACAGTGTTACTTATTTGTTTTTGTTTTTTTTCGGGATTCCTCTGCTTGTGTCCTTTTGCAACCGTATTTGTGGTAACTTTTATTTTAGGCCCTTTTTTTTTTTTTTTTTGTAAAACAACATAAAATGTCAATATGAATTGAACAAATAAAGGTAAAAACCTTTGCTTAAAAAATTAACAAAAATAAGAAAAACATTTTTCCTAACCAAAATATTATTTGAACAATATTAAAACCTAACATTAAAAAAAACAAAAAAAAAAAACCTTTGATGAAAGACAAACAAAATTCTCCAAGAGAAGGATGCCAGGAAAAAATGTTCGCTGATACAAGGGAAAAATGAGACAACAAGGACGGACGCACGAGAGACGATTTATATTAAAGCCAACCAATCAGCCAAAGAATAAAGACAGGAGTGTGCTGGAAAACAAGGTTCTGGGTATGATAGATTATAGACAACGTAACAGAGGGGTGTATAGTTTACATAATAACGCCCCTACGAAAGACAGATTGACTAAAACAAAACATGTGTGAAGCCTTTGGCACGACCGCCATGGGCAATCAATACATCGCTGATCGCTATTGGATCGTTGATCAAAACAAAACGTGTGATGCATAGACAGCAATCTATGTGCGATCAAAAAAACCCAAAAGACATGGGCGTGATGCATCAGATAAAAGATCGCACGTTCAGTCGTTTCGTGTAAAGCAGGCTTTACACCATCGGTGCCTTTTCTACCACTGGCCAATTCAATCAAGCCAAACTTAATAACAAACTATTTGACACCAAAGGCCACAAAAAAAAACAAGAAACCCCACAAATGAAACAAGGCACCTATTAAACACAAGGAAAAAAAGAAAAATATACACCACCTAGATCATTCTTGTAATAATGTGTTTAACCTCTCTGACTATATATATGACTGTATATCTGACACTTGTCTGAATATTACCTACTCTTATCCCTATACTGTTTTTTCATTTATTCGCCTATGTTTTTCATACCATGTCTTCTACCACTTCTCTGGGAGCTCATGCCTGTTTTCCTTCAGTTCTTCACACACGCTCAATGAGATACGTGTTCATTTCCAATCTTTTGTTTCAGCTTAAATATAATTACCGTAACTCGTTTGCCGATTTTTATTGTTACTATTGTAAATTCCAATGTCTATACTATTATAAATTACATTTTTATTTCATTCTGCGAACTAACACCCTGTAACCAGTTAGATAACTGCTGATCGATTACGCCTTTTTTCAAATGTTTGACGTGTATATATCCCCATTTCATGACTTCTGATATGAAATGTGATTTTGTCCTGATGAAGGAGATTTCAATCTCTGAAACGCGTTGACACAATAAATCATCACCCAGGATTTCTATAACGTCTTCCTTTCATGATAGCACGGGTTAACCCTTTTTCTTGTTGTGTTGCAAGAAGATAGTAAGACAGTTGAAAAAGTACGACCAGCATATTTGTCATCCAAGATTTATAATAAAAAACATTTATTAAATCCAACTAAAATGTAAAAATATCTCCAACACCGTGGTACAGACCTTTGAGGAGATAAAAAACGAACGACAACGCGTTTCTGACCTAGAGTGGTCCTTAGCCACTGCCTGAATGCATACTAGAAAGCACAGCTGCTATATCCGTTACAGAGTTAATTAATTAATTTGCACATGGAACTGAACTTAAATCAATGATAAAAAAAACACTTAGAAACCTTTATAACTTTGTTGGAATAATAACAGAAGGTCCATGAATGAAAAGCAGATGCTGTAAAAAACATGGTGAATACAAATAATTTTTTGAGAACAATACAGCAAATAAATAAATGAATACATAAATATAATTACACGTACGGTATACCCACATAAAAATTTACTATATCATATGTTGGCTGACTGTGCTCCTCTTAAAAACAAAGTTGAGAAATATACATTGTTATCAGGCCCATATCCATAATACTAAAAGCTGGGTTATTTAAAGCTCATGATCGTGCTCTAAATAATATATCTAATATATAAAGCTCAGTGTATGTGTGTGTATGTGTGTGTGTGTGTATGTCCACCAAAGGAATTTGCACCGTCGCATTTACAATCACGAAATTTTGCACAGACGCCCCATGTGACCCAGGGAATGTCATAGACTATGTTTTGAAGGGAAAATGTAACCCTGCGCTTTACAGTTAGTCTTCAAAATCCTGCTTCCTTTATACTGAATGGAGGTGGGAGCTACTGGCTAGTAATAGCAACTATCAGTGGTTGCTATAGGAACAAAATAATATGTTAGTATAAGAAGCTTATGTGTGAAGTAATAAAATGTCGGTGGTGAGACGGATAGAGAGAGACAGAAAAAGAAAGACAGACAGAAAGACAGAGATACAGACAGAGACAGATGGGGAAAGAGACAGACGGGGAAAGAGACAGATGGGGAAAGAGACAGACCTGGAAAGAGACAGCCAGGCAAAGAGACAGATGGGCAAAGAGACAGCCCTGGAAAGAGACAGCCCTGGAAAGAGACAGATGGGAAAAGAGACAGACAGGCAAAGAGACAGCCGAGCAAAGAGACAGCCTTGAAAGAGACAGCCGGGCAAAGAGACAGCCCTGGAAAGAGATAGACGCGCAAAGAGACAGAGAGGCAAAGAGACAGCCGAGCAAAGAGACAGCCTTGAAAGAGACAGCCGGGCAAAGAGACAGCCCTGGAAAGAGATAGACACGCAAAGAGACAGAGAGGCAAAGAGACAGCTGGGCAAAGAGACAGCCCTGGAAAGAGACAGATGGACAAAGAGACAGATGGGCAAAGAGACAGCGATAGAAAGAGACAGCAATGGAAAGAGACAGACGGGGAAAGAGACAGCAATGGAAAGAGACAGACGGGGAAAGAGACAGACGGGGAAAGAGACAGACGGGGAAAGAGACAGAAAGAGAGAAACAGACAGACACAGAGAAAGAGAGAGACACAGAGATAGAGAGAGACAGACAGACAGACTGATACAGAGAAACTGATACAGACAGAGACAAACACACAGAGACAGATAGAAACTCGAAGCGAGACAGTTACTATCCCGGGCAACGCCCGGGTACTTCAGCTAATATATATATATATATATATATATATATATACAGCTGTGGCAAAAATTAAGAGACCACGGCAAAATGTTCAGTTTTTCTCATTTTTCTCTTTATAGGTATATTTTTGAGTAAAATGTAAAACTGTAAATTGTCCATTTATTCTATAAACTACTGACAACATGTCTCCGAATTTCCAAGCAAAGAATTTTGTATTTATTTTCTGAAAATGAAAAATGGTCAAAATAACAAAAAAATGCATTGCTTTCAGACCTCAAATAATGCAAAGAAAACAAGTTCATAATTATTTAGAAACAACAATACTAATGTTTTAACTCAGGAAGAGTTCAGAAATCAATATTTTGTGGAATAACCATGATTTTTAATCACAGCTTTCATGCATCTTGGCATGCTTTCCACCAGTCTTTCACATTGCTTTTGGGTGACCTTATGCCGCTCCTGGTGCAAACATTTAAGCAGTTATTCTTTGTTTGATGGCTTGTGACTATCCATCTTCCTCTTGATTACATTACATAGGTTTTCAATGGGGTTCAGGTCTGGAGATTGGGCTAGCCATGACAGGGTTTTGATGTGGTGGTCCTTTATCCACACTTTGATTGGCCTAGCTGTGTGGCATGGCGCATTGTCCTGCTGGAAAAACCAGTCCTGAGCAGAAGGAAGCAACTGTTTTTCCAGGAAAACCTTGTATGCGGTTTGAGTCATACATCCTTCGCAAAGTTTAATCTGCTCAATTCCAGCTTTGCTAAAAAATCCCCAGATCATCACCGATCCTCCAACAAATTTCACAGTGAGTGCAAGACACACTATTAAGGGTACTTTACACGCTGCGATATCGGTATCGATATCGCTAGCGAGCGTACCTACCCCCGTCGGTTGTGCGACACGGGCAAATCGCTGCCTGTGGCGCACAACATCGCTTACACCCGTCACACAGACTTACCTTCCCTGCGACATCGCTCTGGCCGGCGAACCGCCTCCTTTCTAAGGGGGCAGTTTGTGCGGCATCACAGCGACGTCACACGGCAGCCGTCCAATAGAAGCAGAGGGGCAGAGATGAGCGAGCAGAAGATCCCGCCCACCTCCTTCCTTCCTTCTTTTCCGGTGGATGCAGGTAAGGAGATGTTCGTTGTTCCTGCGGTGTCACACGTAGCGATGTGTGGTGCCGCAGGAACGATGAACAACATCGTACCTGCAGCAGCAACGATATTATGGAAAGGAGCGAATTGTCAATGATCAACGATTTTTCACGTTTTTCTGATCATTGATTGTCGCTCCTAGCTGTCACATCCTGCGATGTCGCTAACAGCGCCGGATGTGCGTCACTAACGACATGACTCTGACGATATATCGTTAGCGATGTCGCAGCATGTAAAGCACCCTTTAGTGTCAGAATTGAACAAGAGAGTCAGATCAAGGATGGCAAGCGATTCCCTCCATCAATTGTAAGTAAACTTTAGATTAAAGACGCATTACCATTTAAGTATTGCATGAATTGCGGTACCGTTGCCACACTACACGACTGTATAAGAAAACAATCGTCAATGTAGCGACTGTACCATACCACATGATCAAAAAGGGGTTATCATTAGAGAAAATATACTTTTCCTCCCACATCGCAACATATATGTTGAGGGAATCGATTGCCTTCCTTGATCTGACTCTCTCGTCTATTTCTGATACTAATCATGTAGACACTTGCGCTTACAAAAAAGAGATTTTCGGGAATACAATCTTTAATGCCACTTCTTGTCATTCCTAAAACACAATAAAAGGAATACCTGGCTCATGTGAGCTCGTAGGAATTGTACTGAAGATGAAAATTATAGGAGAGGAGAGGGAGTGTGCAATAGATTGAGGAATTGCAATTATCCTGGCTGGATTTTGTCAAGCGCAAGAAACAGGGTTAATAGTGTGAATAGGAAGGATTTATTAGAATCTAAATAATTAAATGCTAGGCCCTATACTGATAAATTCAACTTTGTCACCACCTTCAGCAAAGCAAATTATTAACAAACATATTTCCATATTGTTTCAAGATAAGAAACCTTCTAAAATCATTCAGGGTGGATGCAGCTTTTGTTAGAAGAGCGTCCACTCTGAGGAATATATTATCTCCTAGTCTCCTAGTCTTTGACGGAGTGTGATAAGGCAAGCTCATCATGGTTAAAGTTTACTGGATTCTTTAAATGGGAACTGAGCAGATGCAGTTGCTGTAAATATGTTAATAAAACCAGTGATATCCATAATTTTGTTGATATTAGTGCAATATACAGCTGCAATTTCATCTTGCTGTAAGTAATGATATTCTTTTTTGCTTTTTTATATTATATATAGTGTAGGGACCTACAAGCATGAGGTTCCCGTGACGAGGGTTGTAGGCTTACGTCTTATGGCCATAACGCTAACAAAAAACCTCATATATATTTTTTTGTACAGGATATAGCCAGGCCCCTTTTTGATAGGCCTTGCTATTAGAGTTTCTGCCCCTATGTAACGCGCAGTGGGGGTACAGCTTGGCAGCCCACCTGATCTAATAGTATGGGTGTCACCTAATAGGCTGCGGGTTTGTGACTGTGCGTCTGCTAGTGTGAACAGTGCTCTGTGCAAGCCACTAGTGTGCAGTTTTACCATCCAGCAATCTCCTCCTCCATATTTGGAAGTGAGTGTGATTTGCTCCTCCTGCACCTGTGATGCCTCCTTTTAGTGGGGGTTTCGCTGTATCCTGCTGGAGTAGTAGTAGTCTTTTGGCCTGATCAATATACAGCTGCAATTTCATCTTGCTGTAAGTAATATTAGTGCATACGAGTTGAAAAATTTTATGAACGGCAATACAAATCATGTAGTTTATCATATTTTTTGTAGTGCATGTAATCTGTATTATGTTGGCTGCACGACTTGCAAACTTAAACAGAGAATCAGAGAAGACATTAGTGATACATCTAATCCTAACGCTTCCAATCCCTCCAATGTTTCCAAACATTTTCTCAATGTCCATACAGGAAGTTTGACTCCTTTTTCATTTAGTGCCATTGAAATGGTTAATAAAGCCATTAGAGGTAGGGATTGGAAAAGAGTCCTATTAAATATGGAAACATATTGGATTCTGATGGTAAATATGGCTTTCCCCTCTTGTTTGAACAAGACATCTGCTCTTATATTACATTATTAAATTATTCTTGAGGTCGTTTAGCATTCATTTATTATTATTATTATTATTTTTTATTTTATAATTGTAGTGTTCCATTACATTCTATTATGTTTTGGTTAATAGTTTCATATAAGGTTTTTCAGTTTTTGTCACTTTTTTTTTCACTTTGTTAACAAAATCAAAGCATATATTTATTTTGTGCCAAAAAGCTGCCTATATATAATATATAAAAAAACAAAAAACTGAGCTGTAACAAAAATCAGTTACCATGCAACATTACAAGCAGGTTGGAGGGAGGGCCCTCAGCAGAGCAGGCTGGGGCCCAGCCACCAAAGGAATCGGTGGCTACCCTCTGGAGGGGAAGGACAGATCCCGCTCGGGTGACTTGTGCTGGACTGTGGGTCAAGGGGTGCTGCCTGGGCTTTAGGGGCAGCATCAACGCCAGGTTGCTTGGGTGGGAGAGAGCGGAAACCGTACCCGTAAAACCGTTTAGTAACGTTTAAGAAATGTGTCTCCCGTTGTGGGAAGATGTTATGCTTTACATGTTATCTTTTTACATTTTTCAGAAAAATAAAACCGGTGTTGGACGGGCAGCCCGCGGACGGTCTGCATTTTGCTAAGGGGGAATGTGACGCCCTGGGCAAGCCAGGGGTCACAGGTCATCACACCACCACACCCTACATCCCAGTTAGGAACACCAAAGCTACTCAAATCCTTGTTGCCTTCCTCCAGGGGCTGATGTTCACACCAGGGGGTGGGCCAGGCGGTTGGCTCCGCCCACCGAGGAGTACACAGCCCTGGAGGCAGGAAGAACCAGGCAGATTAGCTCAGGGGGAGCTTGAGTGAGGAGCTAAGTGAACAGAGTCTAGTTAGGGGAGTGAAGGAGTAAACAGCTAAGTGAAAGTGAAGTGGTAGTGGAGCAAAGAAGAAAAGGAGTGAAAGTGAACGTAGAAAGACCTGAAGTTAGTCCAGCTAAGTGCAGGACAGGTCAGCAAGGTCAGCAACAGCGGTGATCATCTGGAGGGGAACTGCTCGGAGGTTGCTGGAAGGACCGCGGACGGGTAGTGGCCCGGCGGTCTGGAGCAGTATACGAAGGACAGTCAGCACCAGGCAAGGGCCTCTCAGACCCCGGCAAGGCTAGGAGTCGCCATAATTTGCCGAATCCGTCAGTGAAGGGGACGTCGATCCCCCAACAACCAAGTCCCGACTGAAGGCAAAAGTCCAACCATTAAGGAGGAACACCGCCACCGCCAGGGCACCAGTTCCTCAGGGCCAGCGTCTGCGGGCAAAGTAGGGCTCCTCCGGCCCATATCCAAGCCGGGGAGCGGGTTACCGGTGGGAACCCATCGCTACCAACAGAGAAACACTAGGTGCAGGTCAAAGGGACATCACCGTTACCTACAGGGAGAGCAAGTGCAGCCGTCCGTGGGAACCGTCTTTCCAGCCGTGTGGTTTACCGTAAAACTGTGTCAACGTCTCAGGCTGAGTGAGTACCACAGTGCCGCAAGGCACAGCGCTGCCCCCGCGTCCCTGCGCCCACCAGGCCCTGCACCTTCCACTCCATCACTGGGCCCCGGGATCACCAACCCCTACCCACGGAGGGGCAACACAACACCTGGCTGCTCCGCATCACCACTCCCGGGATCCCCATATTGAGCAGCGGTGGTGCTACAAATCACCACAACCGTGGGTGGCGTCACGGACAAAAACCATCCCCACACCCAACAACCCCCTTTCACTCACGGGCGAGGAGCGCCGCTAGAGTCCCCGGGATCCGGCCCACCGCTCGAGCCACCGAGCAGCAGCAGGCCGCAGCAGCCGCGGCAGCCGGACCCGAGCAGCAGTGGGAGAGCGCGGCGTCCCCTCCTCCGCCCGCGACAACTTGGCGTCACGAACAGGATCTTACCGCTCTGCCGTTGGGTAGAGGTGCGCCTTGTGACCGCCGGAGGTATCCGGCTGAAAATTTCCAGAAGTCGCCATCTTTGGCGCGAAAAGTTCCCGCTCGAGTGTCTTCTCGAGTAGCAGAGGCGCTAAGGCCAAAATTCCGCCCCAATAGAGGAGTGAGCGGAAAGAAGCTAAGGGGGACGCGATGGCGGCTGGCGGCATGTAACCGCAGCTATAAAAGCAGGGACGCCAGGACTCTGCAGTCACTCCGTTCCTGGAAGAAGAAGTCGCTATGTGGATGCCGTCCTGAAACACCGTGGCCCCCGCGCCGGGAACCGCAGCGTGGATGGAAATCCGGACCGCACAGCTCCACCTAAGGCTGCAGGTCAAGATGCAGCTCCTCTTGGAGGAGTGGGAGATCGACATGGCGGACGTTATAGCCACCGTGCGGAGACGCGAGGAGGAGGCGGAGGAAGGGAGGGTGAGTGACCCACGCCCCTATGTCCCCGAGGGACCGGTCGCTGCGGCTGAGGGACCCGGTCCAAGCCCTCTCCCTCCGCTGCCTTCTTCGCCACCCGTCTCGGAGGCCGTGACCCCGCCACTAGGCCCACTGCCACCGCAACCGGTAGCGATACCCAGCATGCCCGCCCCGGCGGGCCGACCTGTAGCCGGAGCCCGTAGCAAGCCGGAGGTGTTGCCGTGGAAGGCCCCGAAGTCTGCACCGGAGGCAGCCCCTGAAAAGTTCCCCGAGCCGGAGCCGATGACCCGTTCCGAGCCGAAGGTCAAGCCGCGGAAAGCCCCTGTGCCCATCCCCCACACCTCGGCTGAGGTAGCGCCGGGTTGTTGCTGTAAGGCAGCGCCCAAGGCCAAGACACCGCGGGACACGCCTCCCAGATTCCTGACAGTGGGCAATGTCCAGGATGTCCCGCGGGGCCCGACCCGTGCGCCGGAGCTCGCAGCAGCGCCTATTGGGACAGGGAGCCGGTACCGCTGGGCCTGGAGATCGGAGAGAGGGAGAGGAAGAAGGCCGAGCTGGTGGCCCGAGCTATCCGGGAAAAGGAGAATCTCCGCCAGGCCCCGTTCCGTGTCCGGGGTCCGCTGTACGAGGGGCAGGTGAGGCGGTTTGATGTCCGCCGGGGCTACGGGTTTATCTATGAACCGGGCCTGGAGGCCGAGGTGTTTGTAGCCCGGCGGGATGTGAATGCCCACCTGCCTGAAGAGCATCCCGGCCGCAACCTAATGCCGGGAGACATTGTCCAGTATACCCGGCACTGCGGAGAGAGGGGGTGGTTTGCCCTAGATGCCAAACTGCGGGGCAGCCAGGAGAGCAGAGTGAGTCCTGCACCCCCTCCCTCGGATGAAGCCGAAGAACCGGAGTAGGGCAGCGGGGCACCGTTGTCCAGTCCCCGTTGGGACCACCTTTGTGTTGTTTAAAAGTTGAAAAGTTTACAGAGAATGATAAGAAAAATGATGATTACCGTGTACTTCACCTGATTGACAGTGATTGAACCGGCCGGAGTCGGCACCGTTGTCCCAGTGGGGACCGTTTAAAAAGTTTAGCATGGAAACTATCCATGGACAAGCCCGTGAACTTGCAGGGCAACCACAAATGTTAAGTGGCTTGTAAATATGTTGTTTTACCGTACCGTTTCCGCAGTTGCCGCCTCCGGAGAGGCAGGTTGGAGGGAGGGCCCTCAGCAGAGCAGGCTGGGGCCCAGCCACCAAAGGAACCGGTGGCTACCCTCTGGAGGGGAAGGACAGATCCCGCTCGGGTGACTTGTGCTGGACTGTGGATCAAGGGGTGCTGCCTGGGCTTTAGGGGCAGCATCAGGGCCAGGTTGCTTGGGTGGGAGAGAGCGGAAACCGTACCCGTAAAACCGTTTAGTAACGTTTAAGAAATGTGCCTCCCGTTGTGGGAAGATGTTATGCTTTACATGTTATCTTTTTACATTTTTCAGAAAAATAAAACCGGTGTTGGACGGGCAGCCCGCGGACGGTCTGCATTTTGCTAAGGGGGAATGTGACGCCCTGGGCAAGCCAGGGGTCACAGGTCATCAGACCACCACACCCTACATCCCAGTTAGGAACACCAAAGCTACTCAAATCCTTGTTGCCTTCCTCCAGGGGCTGATGTTCACACCAGGGGGTGGGCCAGGCGGTTGGCTCCGCCCACCGAGGAGTACACAGCCCTGGAGGCAGGAAGAACCAGGCAGATTAGCTCAGGGGGAGCTTGAGTGAGGAGCTAAGTGAACAGAGTCTAGTTAGGGGAGTGAAGGAGTAAACAGCTAAGTGAAAGTGAAGTGGTAGTGGAGCAAAGAAGAAAAGGAGTGAAAGTGAACGTAGAAAGACCTGAAGTTAGTCCAGCTAAGTGCAGGACAGGTCAGCAAGGTCAGCAACAGCGGTGATCATCTGGAGGGGAACTGCTCGGAGGTTGCTGGAAGGACCGCGGACGGGTAGTGGCCCGGCGGTCTGGAGCAGTATACGAAGGACAGTCACCACCAGGCAGGGGCCTCTCGGACCCCGGCAAGGCTAGGAGTCGCCATAATTTGCCGAATCCGTCAGTGAAGGGGACGTCGATCCCCCAACAACCAAGTCCCGACTGAAGGCAAAAGTCCAACCATTAAGGAGGAACACCGCCACCGCCAGGGCACCAGTTCCTCAGGGCCAGCGTCTGCGGGCAAAGTAGGGCTCCTCCGGCCCATATCCAAGCCGGGGAGCGGGTTACCGGTGGGAACCCATCGCTACCAACAGAGAAACACTAGGTGCAGGTCAAAGGGACATCACCGTTACCTACTGGGAGAGCAAATGGAGCCGTCCGTGGGAACCGTCTTTCCAGCCGTGTGGTTTACCATAAAACTGTGTCAACGTCTCAGGCTGAGTGAGTAACAACAGTGCCGCAAGGCACAGCGCTGCCCCCGCGTCCCTGCGCCCACCAGGCCCTGCACCTTCCACTCCATCACTGGGTCCCGGGATCACCAACCCCTACCCACGGAGGGGCAACACAACACCTGGCTGCTCCGCATCACCACTCCCGGGATCCCCATATTGAGCAGCGGTGGTGCTACAAATCACCACAACTTTGGGTGGTGTCACGGACAATAGACTATATCCCAAAACCCAATCCCCTTTCACTCACGGGCGAGGAGCGCCGCTCGAGAACCCCCGGGATCCGGCCCACCGCTCGAGCCACCACTGAGCAGCAGCAGCCGGACCCGAGCAGAGGGGTGAGCGAGGTGCCGGCACCCTCCTCCCCGCCCGCGACACATGTAAATGGCAGCCTCTAGACAGGAAAAAAACTAAGTAAACCAAAGAGAAAAATTGTATGAAAAATACCCTGAATAATATTAAATAAAACGCAAGTGCTTAATAACAGGGTACTTAGTATATACATTTTTGCAAAAAGGTAAGAAGCCATCCCACCTCATCACGGTGTACCTATCTGGGACAGTCCCTAACCAACTAAAGTTACAAACATTTTCTATACCTGACTTGTGTCATGTCAAAACTCCAAGTCCAAGTTGAAGTCAGAGGTGGATGTTGCAGTAATCGAGGCAGGAGATTATGAGGGCTTGCACTAGCATTTTCTTAGATTGGAGTTTAGGAAAGGATGGTTTCTGAAAATATTTTTGAGTTGGAGACAGCAGGTGGTGGTGAGAGATTAAATTTGCGGTATGAAGGATAGGGCAGAGTCGATGATTACTCCAAGGCAGTGAACTTTGGGTATTGGGGAGAGTGTAGTGTTATTTTTTGTAATAGATAGATCACATAGGGGAGATAAATGAGGTGGGGGGAAAGTTAATTAGTTCAGTTTTGTCCACCATGCATTTTAAGAAGTGAGAGGAGAAGAAAGAGGAGGCGATGTAGCCTGGAGTCTTGGAGACTCAGCTTTGCAGTATCGGTGCTGTGAGGCACCAGGTCACTTGGCTTGCTGGTGCATTGTCACTGCGGCGGTGGTTAGCGTACAGCACCACAGCTTATAAGGCATAAATGATGTAGGACCTCACTCAGAGGTTCGCCGTGACGTAACATTGGGCTTCGTACAGTCTGATTAGAATGTGTTAAACCAAGAACCTCATATTCAGTTACATAAATTTTTGCCTAGCGGCACTAGATCAACTGATGATTTTTGGATGTGCAGTCTATGTCTTTTTCTTCAGCTATTGCATATTGCATGGTCTGTCCCCTCTTTTTTTATTTACTTGGACCAGCACTCCTCCCTTTTAGCATAGGCTTTTTTAATTAACAGGATACTGCAAAAGGGTTCTGCCTTTTTTGCTCTCAGTTTACAGTCTGGGAGCTTGTGGAGATAACAGAGAACAATAGAGGAAAATAGGGTTTATTTGAGCCGCGCCAATGATCACTTCTCAGGTATTCAGATTAATGGATCTTTATTTTGCACAGGTCTACGCGTTTCTGGAGTCTCAGCTCCCTTCCTCAGGACCATCAGGCATAAGAACACATCAAATCAAATGAGATTTGATGTGTTCTTATGCCTGATGGTCCTGAGGAAGGGAGCTGAGACTCCAGAAACGCGTAGACCTGTGCAAAATAAAGATCCATTAATCTGAATACCTGAGAAGTGATCATTGGCGCGGCTCAAATAAACCCTATTTTCCTCTATTGTTCTCTGTTATCTGCCGTCTGGGTTGCTGCTGCCTTGATCAAAACTTTCCATGCCTGCATAGTAGTTGTGACTTTCACAACTTCACTTGGTGAGTATTACTGCTCCCTGTCTCTACCCCGTGTGTTATTGGGGTAAAACCCTATTGCGCTTCTTCTCCACAGCTTTTTACTCATGGGAGCTTGTGGAGGTGAGTTGTCCAGTTCTCCAACTCCTTTTCACAGGATTTTGATGCTGTGTGGCGACCATTGTTGCGGTGATTTTGTGTCTCTTGGGTGGTGTGGCCTGGAATCTTGGGAACTCAACCTTGCACCATGGGTGCTGTGAGACATCAGGTTACCTGGCCTGCTGGTACATTGTCACTGCGGTGGTGGTTGGCGCACAGCACTGCACTTTTTAAGGCATAAATAATGTAGGGACCCAGTTAGAGGTTCACCATAACGTGGCAGTGGACTTCATATAGCCTCATCAGAATGTTAAACTTAAACCCCCGTATGCAGTTATAAAAAGTTTTGCCTAGCGGCACTAGATCAACTGATGACTTTTTAATGTGCAGTCCATGTCTATTTTTAGCTGTTACATGAAGAAGAAGGATATGGCTGATACGCCGAGATTCTGGACAGCCAAGAGGTGATGTCTGGGCTAGAGAGATATATCTGTGTGTCATCAGCATATAGGTAGTACTGAAAGCCATGGGACTTTTTGAGTTGTCCCAGGCCAAAAGTGTAGATGGAGAAGAGTAAAGGCCCCGTCACACTCTCCGATATATCGTGCGATCGCATGAGCGATCGCACCCATCCCCGTCAGTTGTGCGTCACGGGCAATTAATTGCCCGTGGCGCATAATGTCGTTAACCCCCGTCACACGTACTTACCTCCCTAACAACGTCGCTGTGGGCGGAGAACATCCTCTTCCTGAAGGGGGAGGGACGTTCGGCGTCACAGCGACGTCACACAGTGGCCGCCCAATAGAAGTGGAGGGGCGGAGATGAGTGGCCGGAACATCCCACCCACCTCCTTCCTTACTCATTGCCGGCGGGACGCAGGTAAGCTGTGTTCGTCGTTCCCAGGGTGTCACACGTAGCGATGTGTGCTGCCTTGGGAACGACGAACAACCGGCGCACAGAAGGAGGAACGACATTATGAAAATGAACGTCGTGTCAACGAGCAACGATAAGGTGAGTATTTTTGCTCGTTAACAGTCGTTCGGAGCTGTCACACGCTACGACATCTCTAACAATGCCGGATGTGCGTCACAAATTCCGTGACCCCGACGACATATCCTTAGATATATCGTAGCATGTGACGGGACCTTTAGGATCCAGGGACAGAGCCTTGAGGACACTGACAGAGTGGTCAGGATAAGAAGGTGATGTGGGAGTGGGAGACATTAAAGGTGCAGTTGGAAAGGTATGAGCAGATCCAGGACGGCAAGGTGTCTGATACTAAGGAAAGAGAGGATCTGTAGTAGGAGGGAGTGGTCGACAGTGTCAAAGGCTGAGGACAAGTCTAGAAGGAGGAGAATAGAGAAGTGTTTGTTGGCTTTGGCAGTAAGTCATTAGTAATATTTGCTGAGAGCATTTTTGGTAGACTGGTAGGGATGGAAGCTTGATTGTAAGCTGTCAAAGAGTGTGTTGGATGAGAGGTTGGAATAAAAGTTCAGCATGAACATGTTGTTTGAGGAATTTTGAAACAAACAGGAGCAGTGATGTGGGTGGATTGCTGGTAGAAGAGGTCTGATAGAGGTATGGTTTTTTTACAGTGTGTGATTGTTGTGTGTTTGAAAGCAGAATGGAGATACCAGTGGTTAAAGGTAGGTTGAAAAGTTGGGTTCACGTTGAAATAAGAGTGGTAGTGAGGTTGGGGAAGAGGTGGGATGATATGGGGTCAATTACACAAGTGGTGAGGTGCAATTTGGAGAGGAGATGAGTAGCTCTCCTTCAGTGATCGTGGGGAGGACGTTTATGGGAGAAGAACAATGGTCTGTTAAGGTCCAGTCACACTAAGCAACTTACCAGCGATCCCAACAACGATAGGGATCGCTGGTAAGTTGCTAGGAGGTTGCTGGTGAGCTGTCACACTGCGACGCTCCAGCGATCCCACCAGCAACCTGACCTGGCAGGGATCGCTGGAGCGTGGCTACACGAGTTGCTGGTGAGCTCACCAGCAACCAGTGACCAGCCCCCAGTCTCCTAGTTACAGCACACATCAGGTTAATTAACCCGATGTGTGCTGCAGCTAAATGTGCACAGAGCAGGGAGCAGCGCACACTGCTTAGTGCTGGCTCCTTGCTCTCCTAGTTACAGCACACATGGGGTTAATTACCTGATGTGTGCTGCAGCTACATGTGCACAGAGCAGGGAGCAGCGCACAATGCTTAGTGCTGGCTCCTTGCTCTCATAGTTACAGCACACATCGGGTTAATTAACCCGATGTGTCCTGCAGCTACATGTGCACAGAGCAGGAGCCGGCACTGACAGTGAGAGCGGAGGAGGCTGGTATCAAAGGTAAATATCGGGTAACCAAGGACAGGGCTTCTTGGTTACCCGATGTTTACATTGGTTACCAGCCTCAGCAGAAGCTGGCTCCCTGCTCACTGCACATTAGTTGTTGCTGTCTCGCTGTCACACACAGCGATCTGTGCTTCACAGCAGGACAGCAACAACTAAAAAATGGCCCAGGACATTCAGCAACAACCAACGACCTCACAGCAGGGGCCAGGTTGTTCCTGGATGTCACACACAGCAACATCGCTAGCAACGTCACAAAAGTTGTTCGTTACCAGCGATGTTGCTAGCGATGTTGCTTAGTGTGATGGGGCCTTTAGATAGAGGGGTTTTCGTGATTGAGCAGATAAAACTTGCCTTTGTTTGGCCGATCTTATCTTTGAAATATGTGACAAATTTACCTGTAGAGATAAGGGAGGTTGGAGGTGGTAAAGGTGGATGGAGGAATAAGGGAGGTGGGAGGTGGTAGTGGTGGGAGGAGGAGGGAGTTAAAAGTGTTGAATAGCTGTTTAAGGTTGTGGCATAAAGAAGATATAAGGGTTCTGAAGTAATCCTGTTTACAGAGGTGAGGGCCTAATGGAATGTGTACATTTTCCCAGTGCCGCTCAGCAACTCTAGACACTCCTAGAAGCTTTCTAGTGAGGTTATTGCGCCACGGTTGTCTATTGATTCGTCACACTTTGTCATGCACGAGAGTACCAACCGAATCAATAGCTGAAACGAGCATGGCATTGTAGAATATGGCAGCACTGTCTCTATCATGGAGAGAAAATCAGCTATATACTAGGAGCAAATGTTCAATTTCCCTGCAGTGCCACTATAGAGCAATGTAAGTATTACAAATCAATGGGTTGTCTATGTAATGCATTGCAGGACAGTGTTTTTGTAAGTACACTACATTCTTATCAAGATATGAGGATCCTGAACATTAATTCATATATCCTAAGGAAGCATATGGAAATTGTTTTTCTAAACTGAAGAACCTCTTTAACAAGTTACATCCTCAATGTCTTTGCATTTGTTATAATTATGTTTTACCCTGTTTATGACTATAGTTACATCTGAGATCTCAGAAACAGTCATTGAAAGTTTTTAAATCTTTCTGCATTTTCCTTATTTCTGCATATATTTGACCTAAAACTACATCAGATTTTCACACAAGTCCTAAAAGTAAATTAATAGAACCAAATCAAACAAATGAGCCCAAAATATTAGGTTTTGTCATTTTTTAATTGAAGTAAATTATCAAATATCACGTGTGTTAATAGTAAGATAAGATTTCGTGCTTTTACAAAAATAAGACACTGTCTTATATATTTTTTTTGCCCCAAAAAAAGCACTAGGGCTTATTTTCGGGTAGGTCTTATTCTTGGGGAAACACGGTTGTGTGTAAGTTTATTCCCCTAAAAAGCAGACCCCCCCCCCTTCCCAGAAGAATCATACTTACCAGACCCCAGGTGTCTGCGTGGCTCCCAGGTCCTACTGCTATTTTCGGCTGGTGCTCCCAGCAGGCATGCTCCACATGGTCCTCTCCAATTCTGGCTGACATACTCACATACATTAGATCACATGGACACTCATACTCATACACACACACACATCGGATTGCACACACAATTCCACATCAGATCACACATACACACCCACCACATCTGGCGATACCACACCACATCTGGCGATACCGATTGCTTCCGACCAGCAGGGGACAATCGATGCGTTCCACTGTAGGTCCTTCATACGTTCCACCACAGGTCCTCATACTCTACTGCACTGCGTCCCAGGTTTCTCTGCCGGCCAGAAGCAATCGGTATTGCTAGATGTGGTGTGTGTGCGATTTGATGTGTGATTGTGTGTGCGATCTGATGTGTGTGTGTGCGATCTGATGTGTGTTTGTGCGATCTGATGTTTGTGTGTGCGATCTGATGTGTGCGTGATCTGACCTGTGTGTGTGTGTGTGCGTTCTGATGTGTGTGTGTATATGAGTGTGTGCGATCTGATGTGTGTGTGTGCGATCTGATGTGTGTTTGTGCAATCTGATGTTTGTGTGTGTGATCTGATGTGTGTATGTGCAATCTGATGTGTGTGTATGAGTGTGTGTGATCTGATGTGTGTGTGCGATCTGATGTATGTTTGTGCAATCTGATGTTTGTGTTTGTGTGCGATCTGATGTGTGTGTGTGCGATCTGATGTGTGTTTGTGCGATCTGATATGTGTTTGTGCGATCTGATGTGTGTTTGTGCGATCTGATGTGTATGAGTGTGCAATCTGATGTGTGTGAGTGTGCGTTCCACTACATGTCCTCCCGTTCAACATCTGGTGAGTATGATTGCGGTGTCTTCTTTCATTTGGGGGGTGACTGCTTTATATAATGAAGTGTTCTGTAGTATTCTTTAACTTTTTTAGCTGAATGGACACTTCATTACTGAACCGTGACTAGGGCTTATTTTCGGTGTAGGGTATGTGAATTTTATGATTAGCAAATAATTTGAAGGTGATATTAGAGCCTGGTGTTTTCAATCAATGGGATGATAAACAGGTGTGATTGGGTGACCTGTTCTTTTAAGAAAACTGGATCTATCAAAGTCTGATGTTTGCAACACATTTGTAGAAGTGTATCAAAGCAGGAACAAATGAGATATCTGAGGACCTCAAAAGTAGAATTGTTGATGTTCATAAGGCTGGAAATGGTTACAAAACCATTTCTAAAGAGTTTGGAATCCATTAATACACAGTCAAACAGATTCTGCACAAATCGAGGAATTTCAATACTGTAATTACCCTCCCTAGGAGTGATTAACCAAAAAGGATTACTCCAAGAACAGGACATATTATAATCTGTGAAGGCGCAAGAAACACATGGTTAAAGAGGTTATCCTGATTTGGCGTGAATGTCTGCAGTCACACTATGCACTCTATGTGACAGCAGACTTGTGAATCCTCATGGCATGCACAGTCAAGATTCTCAAGTGCTCGTATCGGGAGTGGGAGGTCATGTGACCATAAGTATGCAAAGTATGAATACTTCCGGCCACATTCTTAATAGACCTAAGTGGCCTTATTCAATTCTACTGAATTGAGCGAGGTTGCACATGTCTAGTTAGACTGTAGCCAGGAGTATTCATACCTTGCATTATATGACCTGCTCCTCACACTATTGGCACTGGAAAATTTTGACAGTGCACACTGTCCACTCTGTGAGGATTAACAAATTTGCAGTCACATAGAGCGACTGCAGACATTTGTGTTAAAACCTGAACAACTCCTTTAACTCTATCAGCTAAAAGCTTCTGTAACATTAGTTAATGTGCATGAGTCTTCCATCAGAACATGAGTCCTCCATCAGAACAATAGTGGTGTGAATGGCTGTATTTTAGGAGGAAGACGACTGCTCTCCAGAAAGAACATTGCTGTCCATCTGCAGATTGCTAAAGATTTTCTTGGACAAGCAGGACAGCTATTAGAACATATTTTTGTGCTTGGATCAGACCAAAATAGAGCTTTTTGGTTTAAATGAAAAACATTTTGAAAAAGAATAATGCTGTATTACACCATAAAAACCTCATACCATCTGTGAAACAAAGTGGTGGTATCATTGTGCTTATTTTGCTGCATCTGGGTCTGGACAGCATTCCATCATTGATGAAACAATGAATTCTGAATTATACCAGCAAGTTCTAAAGGAAAATGTCCATGGGCTTAATCTCAAAAGAATGTACATATCGTAAAACAACAACCTAAAGCACACAAGTCATTCTACCAAAGAATGTTCCAAGACAATTAAATGTAACATTTTGTAATGGCCAAGTGAAAGTCCTAACCTTATACCTATAGAAATGTTGTGGAATGACTTGAAGCAAGCAGCTCATGGGAGAAAATCCACCTATATAGCAAAGGTGGAGCTGTTTTCTAGGGAGGAATAGGCTAAAATTTCTCCCAACCGACTTGCAAGAATAATCACCAATTACCAGAAATGTTTACATGCAGTTATGGCAGCCTAAGAGGGTCACACCAGATACTAAAACCTAAGGTTCACATACTTTTGCCACTTACAAACATATGATATTGGCTCAATTTTTTCTTTTGAAAAATTACAAATTTGGTTCTCTTTATCTATTTTTAGGACTTGGGTGAAATTTGGATGTAGGTTTAGGTCAAATTTTTGCAGAAATATGAAAAATTCTAAAAGGTTCACAAACCCCACAGTATACACCCACATGTGTAGCATATAAAGATATTACTATGAAATGGTGTTAGTAATCACAGATTGTACTGGTCCAATATGACTTTAGCCACTGGTGCGCTTCTGGCCCATGAAGTGGTTTTACTAATGCAAGAATAGCCAGATTATTTTTACAACTAATGTATGTGTGGCGCCCCTGACCTGGTCAGGCACCACAGAGTACTGCACCCATGCTGGGACAGTGCTTCCAGGTAATTCCAAAAGGCCAGACCGAGGGGTGTACACACAAACACATAGTGACCAGGTCTCCCACACCTTTAGATGGGACTCTTGGGTAGCCCTGAAGAGGTTAACTTTCAATTCTCAGCAAGGGGTGTAGTGGAGAGGCTGGAAGCTAGATGCAGTGGCAGACAGGAAAAGGAGGAGGAGCAAGCCAGTCTGGAGCAGAGTGTACAGAAGTTGCTGAAGGGAGCAGACGTACAGCCAAGCTAGTCAGACCCTGCTTTGTATGGTAGCTGTTAGCGGGGGAGTACAGTGACCAGAAAGTCAGCCTGAAAGACACCTGAAGAGGGGCAGTCGAGTACGGGGATTGCTGGTGACTCAGCACGCACAGGGAACAGGTCCCTAGAGCGGACATCCATCTACTGATCTGCTAAACCTGCAGGTGGAGGGGACTAGAGGTTCCACACCAAGGATACAGAGCCCGAGCCTCAGCAGCAACAGAGGGACCACGCTGCCTACAAACAGGCCAGAAAGGGAAGGAGAGGCAGTAGCAACTTTCCCTGGATGAATCCCACGATACTGCAAGTGAGGGGTTATCCGAAACAAAAGAAGTGCTAGGAAGGCAGCCTGCAGGAATTCCTGGTTCCACCTGGTATAATCTCAGCATTGCCCGGGTATCTCACCAACCAACTAAAAGTGAGTAAACAAGTTAAAAGACTTTCTGGACTGTGTTTGAGTTACTCTGCAACCTGTGGTTCCACATACATATACCTGAGCCCCTGGGGACAGCCTCATTCTCGGGAGGCCATAACACCAGACTGCAGACACCATCAGCCCCAGACGCTTGTTAAACTGCAGTGGCGGTCACCCCTCATCCTGACCGCAAAACCGAGAGTGGAGTCACGACTCCTATACAAGTGAACCTGACATACCTGTTGCCAGAAGTGCCCGTAAAGGGAAGTCCCCGCAGTATCCCGCAGGCAACCGCTGCAGCGCTGTGGTGGGCGACTCATTTCGAAAGAATTAGCTCTCCATTCTATCATGGGTTGCAAGTCCAAATATTTATATACATTAGGGGGATGTATATTGTTGTGTTTGCATTTATATTTTAAAGCAAATTGCGATACTTTATTGTCATGAATCCTAAATGAAATTTATCAATTGTTTACACCATTTATTAAACCATTTTTTAATACATACACTCAAACTTAAAGATAAAAAATTGAATCCTAGTTAATCTTTTGGTGTGAAATGCAACATATTTATGGAAGTCAAAAACAATGTTGCAAATTCTAGACAGGGAATACTGAGTTTACTTTCATTGACACAGTAGGCTCAGAGACTCACGGCTGTTGCCTAAATTTGGAAGGTGTAGTACCATGCAAAAAAAAATGGTTTTGTATACCTTGCACCAAATTTATCATTAATGTTCAATGTTTCGTAAATATGGAGTGACAGAGTTTAATACTTTTGCCTCAAATTGCTCCATTTTTAATCAATGTGTAACAGTATGCCTTAGCTGAACACATTTTTTACACCACTATATTCCCAATTACTGTACCTCATTGTACAACTACTAAAATTGGAAATATTTCAAAATCAAAGCAACTTGTAATTGCCAATTATATGAAGGTATTTCTGTAGAGATCTCTAACTTATACCCTACATTAGTTAAAGGAAAAAATTAGCCTATATTTTCTCCTGCTTTCACCACCCAGCGATTTTCCTTTTTGCTTTTGTTTTTTCCTCCCTTTCTTCCAAGAGCCATAACTTTTTTATTTTTCCATCAATATAGCCATATTAGGGCTTGTTTTTTTGCGGGTCAAGTTGTAATTCTGAACAACAGCATTTTCTCTGCCCCATATTGTACTGGAAAATGGGAAAAAAAATCAAGTGCAGTGAACTTGCAAGATAAAATGCACAATTATTTTTTGTTTGTTTTTTTATTTACCATGTACACTATATGGTAAAATTGACCTGTCAGTATGATTCCCCAGGTCAGTACGAGTTCGTAAATACCAAACCTGTAAAGTTTTACCTTTATCTAAGTGGTGTAAAAAAGTTCAGAAGTTTGTAAAAGAAAAAAATTACGCTTTTGTCGCCATTTTCCGAGACCCGTAGTGTTCTCATTTTTTGGGACCTAAGGCTCATTGATGGCTTATATTTTGTGTTTTGTGCTGATGCTTCTAAACATACAATTTTTGCGTTGATACAATCTGTTGATCACCTGACAATTACTGCATTTTAATGCAATGTTGGTGCGACCAAAAAAACTTAATTATGGTGTTTTGATTTTTTTCTCACTACACCCCTTACTTATCAGATTAATTGATTCTAAATTTTGATAGATCAGGCATTTCTGAATGCGGCATTGCCAAATATGTGTATTTTTTTATTCTTTTATTTTCAGTGGGGCTAAGGGAGTGTGATTTGAACTTTTAGGTTTTTTTTTTCATTTTTTCATATTTTTAAAAACTTTTTTTACATTTTGTTTTACTTTACTAGATCCCTTAGGGGACTTTATGCCTGCACTGTCCGATCGCTTCTGCTGTTCAAAACTATGCTTTAGTACCTCTCTGAGCTGAATTGCTGATCTCCTGTGATTGTTGGCGTTTACAGTAAGTGAGTCATAGCAGTGACAGCAGTGACCTTGCGCTGTTATGACAATCCATTGGTGCCCTGTGATCGCATTAAAGGACCACCGATGACGACAGGAAACAGCATGATCCCCGCCGGAGTGCATTAGATCGCGCTTTCACAGTTTGACAGCTCAATCTAAGGGGTTTACAGATCCATCCACGCCTGTTAGCTGCAAATGTCAGCTGATTGGATCAGAAGACATGAGCGGGGATAGATGTGGCTTGCCGCAGGACCTCTCTTTAAAGAGAGAGACGAGACCTAGGACATATATATATACATTGTAGGTCATTAAGGGGTTAAACCAGAAGGGTAGAATGAGTGACAAAACCATATGTTAATCTGGGTTTTCCACATTTTTTGGGGGGTATGTGAACTGATATTTACAGTATGAGTGTTCTGAATTAAACATATAAACAGCCTCATAAACTATTGTGGATACATGCTATGCCCCTGAAATACATGGATGGAACACACGAGAAGACCATACATGTGAAAGGAGTCTTATATTGTGTTGAACTGTTTTATTCATGCTCGCTGTACTGCCCTCAAAGTGCTACTTTGTTCCTAAGGAAGGAGGTTCTCTTATTCCATTATTTTACATTTTTATGGCTGGTATCCAGACTGTAAGAAAGCTTCTCCTTTGTACACTTTGTTCTAATGATCAGCCATTAGCACCATTTATCCTGCTCCTCTGTTCCTGAAATAGTTAAACCCCACACAGACCTGTCACTGACAAAAACAGGTCAAATTCTCTTTGTCACTGTGTCAAGTATCCAAATTACTTCTTATCCAATCAGTGAACAAAATGTATCTGTTCTTAATCAAAGCAGCCAACTCACCACCCTGACAACTATGATAACCTCCACCGGCGTGTAAGGACCACTTGACCTAAATTGTCTATACTAGTCAGTAAAGAAGTTTCTTTTCCTTCAGTTACAGAACTAATTTATTCCATTTCATTTAGCAGTGGTGTTCTGTTCTATTATATTATAATGATCAGCTGTTCCGGATTTTATGGCACTTTCTGGTTTACATATTTTTTCACTAATTTCTGATGCTCGCCCACCACCTCCTACCTCCCCCAAATGTCCCTAAGTATATAAATATTGTCTGGGGACCATTGTTTATTTTATTCTTATTCATTTAGCAAATGTAAAATAAGCTCTAAAAGTCTAAGCTCTAAAGTTTAAAGCATGAAAATGAAATTTACTGAACAGCAGGCAATGTTAAACATAATAAAATACCATAACGCACCTTGTAAATCTCCTCTTTGGTGGGCACCACTGATCCTGCAGCTGGTCTTGTAGGGTATATTGTTCACATGACGCAGCCAATCACTGCCCTTAGCTATGTTGTTGGCATGTATGACACATGACCGCTGCACCCAATCACTGGCCTTAGCTATGTTGTTGGCATGTATGACACATGACCGCTGCAGCCAATCACTGGCCTTAACTATATTGCTAAACAATAGGATAAAGAGTTGCACACCAGTCACAATGTATGAGGGAATAATGAAAATCAGATCTGCTATGGGAATACTAGACTAAAAAATACAATGGACTATCTGAAAAAAGTGAAAAACATGAAAAGGGTATCTGCATAACTGCTATGAATAATAGGAATGAGAGATGTTTAGCCATTGTATTGATCAATGTAAAGGAGCCCCAAAACCAAACGCCAAGGTAACTCTATTTTGGGGGTCCCTAACCTACGTGTAACCTCACCTGCAGTTAAAAAACTTGCTCTGTATGGGAAGCAAAGGACCAATCTATATACTGTATGGGAAATAAGACACATGGCTATGGGTGGGCAGGGTTCTCAGACAGAAAATGCATACTAATTAAAGAATGTACGTCTGGAACACCTATGGTGTTGTTTAGTTGTATATTTTTGAGTCTTGCACCCTGTTCACACCATAGGTGTTCCAGACGTACATTCTTTAATTAGTATGCATTTTTTCTATGAGAGCCCTGTCCTACCCATAGCCATGTGTCTTATTTCACATATATAGCTTGGTCCTTTGTTCCCATACAGAGCAAGTTTATAACTGCAGGTGAGGTTACACATAGGTTAGGGACCCCAAAAATAGAGATTACCTTGGCGTTTGGTTTGGGGCTTCTTTGCATTGATCAATACAATGGCTAAACATCTCTCATTCCTATTATTCATAGCAGTTATGTAGAGACCATTTTCATGTTTTTCACTTTTTTCAGATAGTCCATTGTATTTTTCAGACTAGTATTTCCATAACAGTTCTGCTTTTCATTATTCCCCTATACATTGTGACTGGTGTGCAACTCTTTATCCTATTGTTTAGTTGCATATTTTTGAGTCTTGCACCCTGTTCACACCATAGGTGTTCCAGACATACATTCTTTAATTAGCTATGTTGCTGGCATGTATGACACATGCCCACTGTAGCCAATCACTGGCCTTAGCTATGGTGCTGACATGTATGACACGTGACCACTGTAGCCAATCACTGGCCTTAGCTATGTTGCTGGCATGTTTGACACATAACCACTGCAGATAATCACTGGCCTTAGCTATGTTTCTCGCATGTTTGACACATGACCACTGCAGATAATCACTGGCCTTAGCTATATTGCTCGCATGTTTGACACATGACCACTGCAGATAATCACTGGTCTTAGCTATGTTTCTTGCATGTATGACACATGACCAGTGCAGCTAATCAGTAGCCTTAGTTATGTTGCTGGCATGTATGACATATGACCATTACAGCAAACCACTGGCCTTAGCTATGTTGCTGTCATGTTTGACACATGACCACTGCAGCCAATCACTGTCATTATCTATTTTATTGGCATGTTTGGCTCATGACCATTGGGGCCAGTGATTAGCTGCAGCAGCCTGGTGAATAACGTACAGCACAAGGTCACCTGCAAGATTGTAAGTGACCCCCAGAGGGGGATCTATGCAATAACTGGAGATTTGAAAGGTATTTTAGAATAATTTTACCATGTTGTCATATTGCCTGATGTAAAAAAACCCTCCCAGTTAACCCCTTTAAATAGCAGTTGTTACCTGACATAACATCATTATCAGAAGCATTCACAAGAGCTGTATTGTGTTAGTGTCCCGTTACATGCAGCGATGTTCCAGCGATCCCAACAATGATACGACCTGGTCAGGATTGCAGGTACATTGCTAGATGGTCGCTAGAGAGCTGGCAAACAGGCAGATCTAATTAACGATGCAGCAATGTTACAGCAATCTCTATAACGACCTCGGCGGTCGTTGGTACTCTGTCATACAGCAGCTATTCTGACGACTCAGACGTCAATAGACACACCCGCATTGCTGAGTTCTGAGTCACCAACGAGGTCGCTCGTCGTGTTATGGCGTCAAACACAGTGATGCATGCTGCCCAGCGGGACACCAATGATCAAAAAATGAACCAGGACTTTCAGGTACGATTGGCGATATCGAAGCGGGGGGCCGGTTGCTGCTATGTGTTACACATAGCGAGATCGCTAGCGAGGTCGCTGTTGTGTCACAAAACCTGTGATGTTTCAGCGATCTCGCTAATGACATTGCTATGTGTAACAGGGCCTTTAGTGAGTTGTCAATTTTTGACTTTAGTGAAGTCTGCCATTTTTTACTAGAATAAAGTAATTGTAGCTAGGACAAAGGAGCATTTACACCCAGTTCTCCGAACCATAATGCTGTAATAACTGCCATAAAGCATTAGTACTTGAAGATGAAACTCTTAGGATGAGCTAATCCAAGCCGAGAGGATATTCAAACAGTTTTAAGACACATCAAAAAAGCTAGCCACCCCATCGTATTCAATATCTTGGCAGGCCAAATGTGGTAGACTACATGTCACTTGAATTGAGTAAGTATCATTCCCATCTAGGCATTAAAGATTAGTATTTGGCTCCCTTATGAAAATCCTACCTTTGTATCTTAGTATTACTGTATTTTTTTATGAGAGTAAAAGTACCCCATAATTTATTAGATATTTTAAAGTACAGCAAGAAGTAATTTGTTTCCAAAACTTTTTGGATACTATTCATATACCTAAATTATGAGCTAATAGGTTTGGGAGTAATATGCAGATAGTCATAAATGTATTATTGAAGTTGCATTAATCATTATCAAGTATGAACAATTTAGAGACAAATTTTGAAGACGAGAAATTTGGGTCAAAAGTAAGAATTGTGCATTCAAGAGTGAAATACTATAAAGGTATTTAATGGAAATGTGTCACAATTCTTATGTTTGTATTAATTTTTATTGATTATATAATCATTTATTATTAAAACAAAATTAATTGTACTATTTTTTTCTTGTTTTTGTTTTTTAAATGTATTTAATATTTTTTTCCGTAGCAGATGGGGGCTGTCATTTTTATTTGCTGGTGTGTAAGTGTCTGAGTACGATGCTTACCCAGCTCAAATAAGGCAGGCCCAGGCAAAAAACGACTGCGGTCAGTGTCCGACCACATTTTCTATATTGTGACTGCCTCAACTGTGAACTGGGCATGTCCTCTGGGCTGTTCAGTTCGCAGATGTGGGGGGAGCCAGGCACCATTTTATTGTAGCTCAAAGCTGTTCTCTGAGCTATAATTTCTTTATGTCAATACAGTGTTCAGTGACGAGCACTGATAGGAGATCCGGGACAGTGACAATGAGTAGCGTGCCAGGACAGCAGCAATATGTACTGTACAAGTCGTCAGTCTGATATTGTACTACAAACACCAGGCTACCAAGCTTTTCTCACTACTGGAACCACTCGCCAATGCAGTTCTGCTCTGAGCGATGACAACAGGACAGATAGTCCTGGCATTAGTAGTAAAATGTCTGGTTGCTCAACCTAGGCTCATTACCACTGTCTCCACAGTGTACAGAGCACAGCAGAGAAATCATCACACTGCCATTCTCTAAACGCCAACTTACTTCTGTTCAGTCAGCTTAAAGTCTCATTGAAACTCATTTCATTACAGATATCTGAATGAGGCTTTACACTGACTGAGCAAAGCCAGGTATCCAGTCCTATAATATGTTATACAGTCTATTGAGTCAAGTTTCTAGTCCTATCATGTGTGAAACAGTCTGCTGAGCCACTTATCTAATCCCATCATGTGTGATACAGTCCATTTGAGCCCTGTATCTAATCCCTTCTTGTATGATTCAGTCTACTGAGCTGTGTATTTAATTCTAACATGCGATACAACTGTCTATATAATAATATCATGTGTGGTACACCACCCCTGCAGAACTGGCCGACACACAGAAAGGATTATGAGATGTATTAAATTTTAACGTGTATTTTGTAAATGGCCTCCAGGTGGCAATGCGGTTTAGTGATGGCTGTCCTGGCACCTAGTTAGGTAGGAAATGGGTTAAGTGAAAGGAGGATGATAGTGTATAAATAGGACAGGATGTAGAAGGAGGGCAGGAGAGTCCCCAGTAGGAGAAAGCGATAACAAGCCAAAATATTCTATTATCAATGATCCTAAGGGTCAACCCTTTGGCACCAGACACGCGGGGTTCTGCTCTTGAGAGGACTGTCAGAACTGCATTCCCAGAGGAGGGGTTGAGTCTGATCAGTCGTGGTGGCAGCTGTCTTTCCTGGATTGAAAACCCTACAAAATCCCCTGCAAGACCAAAGGTCAGTGGGCTCTTAAAGGAGAAGAGTAGGTCCTGGTCAGAAGCAAAGGCGGAGGAGTACTGTCGGAATATGCCCCTTCAATAGCATCAGCTACATCCCTATGGGTGGGACAGAGAGGCTAAAGGACTTTTGAATCGGCTAGTGCAGTGTGACATCAAACAGGGGAATGAGGGACATAACAACATCCAAAGGAGTTCAGGTGCCAGGAAAGCAGTCGGCCGGTAAATTCTATTATGGAACGAAGTCTGGAGGGAAACCCATCAGGGTCAGAAGCTATGCCTGTAGTATGCGAGATGAAAGTTTCCCTGTAATGAAATCAAGTAAAGTTCCACTGTTTGAAGAAAGTATATCTGTGTCTTATCTATTGACTCAGTGGAAGCGTGGACTTCCCCCTGCAGTGGAGTGGCGACTGTGAGGCAAGAGGTTACCGAGCAGCTGCGCTGCGGCCTGGTAATCCCTGTACACACGACTACTACTGCCTGCCCCTTCCCCTCTATAGTATAATCCACTGAACCGAGTGCCTAGTACTATAATACATATTGTCTGCTGAGCCATGTATTGAATACCATCATGTATGATACAGTCCACTGAGCTGCGTAGCTAATTTTTTTATATCATGATGAAACAAAATCGGCACTTAAACGAAATAAACTTCTTACCTTATTCTTATTTATTCCATTTTCTTCAGAAAACATACAAGGTTAATATAGTCCACTGAGCTGTGTTTCAAATACTAGTATGTGTAATGCAGCCTACTGTGATGTATATCTAATCCTATCTTGTGTGATACAGTCCAATAAGCCATGTATCTAATATTATCATGTGTGATACAGTCCATATAGCCATAATCATGTTTCTATTCCTGCAAAATAAATAATTTGTATAAAATATACAGATACAAGTGGGACGCCTTGGAAAAACCAGGTAGTCACAGATGACTGTACCCCCAGCAAGCGTACAGGAATCGCCTCCTCCTTGGGATTTAACATCACATCCCACACACAGGAACACCAGTCACAAAGTCTATTCACCACCCCGATGACAACCAGGAAACACCAGTGGGCGGGACCAGGCAGATGGGAACGCTTACCTAGGGGTCTTGAGGTGACAGGGGCGGGGACACGTCAGAGAGTTAAAGGAAGTGGAGTGGAGAGTTAAGTTGAGTTGGAGAGAGGAGAAGTGAGGAGCTAAGGTGGCAGAGTGGTCAGGGGTTGGAGCCCTTGGACCACGGGAGAACCGACTAGGTGGCAGATGGCAGGATCGAGCCACAGTCGACGAAGATCTTGTCGCATGAGACCCGAAGTGGACCGGAACAGGGTTGTAGCCCGCCGGTACCGACAGTGGGAATCCGGTCCGGAGGCCATGCACAGGCGGGGTACCTGGACCCTAGGACGAGGCAAGCTTCAAGCCCCTTGTTAATTGACCAGCAGGACAAGGTTCCAGGCCTTGTTTCCAGAGAGAAGCCCAGAGAGCAAAACGGCAGCCCAACGCGGGGGATAGGGTGTCCGCCAGAACCCACTAAAATCTCAAGGGTCAGATTTTGCGGGCACGGCTCCCTCTGTACACAAAACCACAGGGGAGCGAATTTCTTTCGTTTCAAGCGGGTTAAATCAACACACAGCAAGACACAAGTGTAGGAGGAAGGGTCCCCACCTTGCTAACCCGTGTACAGGACCAGCACACCTCTCCAACGGTAACCGGCATCCGGCCTTGGTTTACAGTACAGACTCTGTGTGGATTATTCCTAATCGTGAATACACCGGTGTCATCTGGTCTAACCTGACGACGGTGCCCCAGCACTGCTCCCTCCCTACACCTGGGCCCCGGGACTACACCTCCCCTACTCATGGAGGGGATACCATCTTGCTGCCCCACACCATCCGTCCCAGGCACTGTCCCCAGAGGCAGCGGCGGTGCCACCATCTCATCATTGCAACCCACAGGTGGCGTCACAGACAAAATCTATCGCCCCTGTAATTACCCCCTTTCACTGTTGTAAGGATGGGAGGTTGCACGAGCCCCGGGTCCGGTCACCACTCGAACCCCAGACATGATCCTGGATCCAAGCGCCCCGAGCAGCCCCTCTGCCGTGGAGTGGCACCCGTTCGCGACAACAAAAACCTGGCGTCACTAACAGGATTCCTACCCCATCTGTCACCTGGATGACATGCGCCTTACTTTAAGTTCCGTGAAATGCTCCAAAATCTTGAAGAGCCGCCATCTTGCCCGCCATCTTTGGCGCCAAAAACACAACGCCATTGTCTTCTTCCCTGAAAAGCACGCGAAGCCGAAGCCCTGCCCCCTAAGAACGCGGGTGGAACCCGATGACTCCCAAAGCAGGAAGTTGCAAAGGACAGTGGGTCCCGCGAGACTGCTGTTGAAAACCAAGGGGGAGCGGCATGTGATCCAAGAAGATAAAGGGCAGAGACACCAGGACTTTGCCAAATCCCGTTCCTGGACACAAGAGCAACAGGATGTCTCAGGGATCCGACAACCAACATGTGGAGGGGCCCGTTCCCCGGACCGCCGACTGGATTGAGGAGCAGACGGAGAGGATGTGCCGACGAATCAAGGCTCATGCTCACTTCATCCTGACAAGATGGACGACCGAGATGAAGGGCCTGGCTGCAGCTGTCCGGGCACACGAGATGGAGATGGCCTCGGAGGAGTGGGTGAGCAGTGACCCACGCCCCTATGTTTCCCAGGAACCGGCCGTCCCGGCTGAGGGGTCCGGCCTGCCCCCGTCCGCCACGTCGCCTCCCTCTCCACCCGTGTCCACGGTCAGTTCCCCGATCGACCGGCTACCCCAAGCTGCGGCAGCGGAACCCGTCCCATCCGAAAGGGAGGACCCTGCCACTGGGACCTCGGGCCTTACCAATACCACCGACCCGGCACCCGTCTCGCCCCTGAGCCAGGCCGCAACCCTGATGACATCCTATCCAGCCCCGAGCCAGGCCGCAACCCCGGTGACATCATCCCCGACCCCGGCAGTCCACCTGGCCGCAACAGTGATGACGTCGGCTCCGGCAGTCCGCCCAGCCGCAACTGCGATGACATCTGCTCCAGCAGTCCGCCCAGCCGCAACGGAGGTGGCACCTGACCTAGAGTCTACCCCGGCGGCAGCACCAACCGCTCCCAAGCACCTTTTCCCGGCTGTGGAACAGCGGGAATGCACCTGCAGAGAGGTGGAACAGGCTGTTGAGCACTGGGGCCCACGGCAGTATGAGAGGCCAGTCGTAGCTGGTGCTGAGGGCATCCAAGTGGGCCTGGCTCCTGAGCAGGAAGCGGAGCACGGAACCCGTGCCCCGTACTGGGAGCAGCAGCAACAGCAGCTGCGGAGGGATATCGCTGCCAGAGAGAAAGGTAAGGCGGATGTGCTTGCCTGCATTTACAAAGAGAAAGACCACCTGCGGCAGGCTACCTTCCGGGTCCAGGGCCCAACATACAGAGGACAGGTTCGATACTTTGACCCCCAGAAAGGATGGGGTTTCATTTACGAGCCAAAACTGGATTCCAAAATATTCGTGTCTCGGAGGGATGTAGCCCCTCACCTACCAACCGGCTACCCAGATCGGGGATATGGTAAGCTACACCCGACATTGCGGAGAGCGAGGGTGGTTCGCCCTAGATGTCAAAAAGTGGGTCGTGGTTGATGAAGTGCCATGCCTCGCCTTCCACCGTCACCTTCATGAAAAGAAGTGAGGTAGCGGTTCCCGGCTGCCTTTCTTTACGTCTGTTTAAAAAAAAATGTTTACCTCAGTTAACAGTTAAAAAAATAGACCATGGTTTCAGGACTGGCGAACTCACCCCAAAAACTTTCTTAGGTCTTGTAAATAACCCCCATCTACCTTCTTGTTATCCCACCGCCAGGAGGCAGCACCCGCTGGAGAGGCTGGCTGGAGGAAGGGCCTGCGGTGTAGTCGGCCGAGGCCCAGTCACTACGGAAACCGGTGACTACACTCCAGGCCAAAGGGACCCTTTGGGGTGACACAGGGTGAGGAACTTTTGCCTGAACACTAACTTGGACACCCACAGGAACCCGGGGACGGTGTGACCCCTGTGACTAGCGGTGGCACTGAGGGTGGGTACAGGTGTCTTGGGTGGCGGGACAAAAGGGAAAAGGTAGATGACAACAGTTTAGTAACGTTTAAGAAAATGTGCCTCCCATAAAGGGAAGAAATGTAAATGTTTCAATGTTACCAGTTTCAAATGTTTTTACTTTCTTCTTTCAGTTACCGAAAAATAAATACCTATGCCGCACAGCCTACGGATGGGCTGTGTTTTACCAAGGGGCAGAGTGAAGCCCTGAAAAAAACAGGTAGTCACAGATGACTGTACCCCCACCAAGGGTACAGGAATCGCCTCCACCTCGGAATTTAACATCACATCCCACACACAGGAACACCAGCCACAAAGCCTAGTCACCCCCCCATGACAATCAGGACACACCAGTGGGTGGGACCAGGCGGATGGGAACACCCACCTAGGGGTCTTGAGGTGACAGGGGCGGGGACTCATCAGAGAGTTAAGGGAAGTGGAGTGGAGAGTTAAGTTGAGTTGGAGAGAGGAGAAGTGAGGAGCTGAGGTGGAAGAGTGGTCAGGGGTTGGAGCCCTTGGACCACGGGAGAACCGACTAGGTGGCAGACGTCAGGGTCGGGTCACAGGCGATGGAGATCCAGTCATGGGAGACCCGAAGTGGACCGGGGCAGGGTTGTAGCCCACCGGTACCGATAGTGGGAATCCGGTCCAGAGGCCGTGCACAGGCGGGGTACCTGGACCCTAGGACTAGGCAAGCTTCAAGCCCCTTGTTAATTGACCAGCGGGACAAGGTTCTAGGCCTTGTTTCCAGAGAGGCGCATAGAGAGCAAAATGGCAGCCCAACACGGGGGATAGGGTGACCGCCAGAACCCAATAAAATTCCAAGGGTCAGATTTTGCGGGCACGGCTCCCTCTGTACACAAAACCACAGGGGAGTGGATTTCTTCCATTCCAAACGGGTTAAATCAACACACAGCAAGACACAAGTGCAGGAGGAAGGGTCCCCACCTTGCTTATCCATGTGTGGGACCAGCACACCTCTCCAACGGCAACCGGCATCCGGCCTTGGTTTACAGTACAGACGCTGTGTGGATTATTCCTAGTTGTGAGTACACCGGTGTCATCCGGTCCAACCTGCCGACGGTGCCCCAGCACTGCTCCCTACCTACACTTGAGCCCCGGGACTACACTTCCACTACCCAAGGAGGGGATGCCATCTTGCTGCCCCACACCATCGGTCCCGGGCACTATCCCCAGAGGCAGCACGGTGCCACCATCTTATCACCACAATACACGGGTGGCGTCACACACAAAAACGATCTCCTCCGTAAATACCCCCTATCACTGTTGCGAGGACGGGCGGTTGCATGAGTCCCGGGTCCGGTCACCACTCGAGCCCCAGACATGATCCCGGATCCGAGCGCCCCGAGCAGCCCCTCTGTACCCATCCGTGACACAACCAGCGCTAGAGTCCCTAAATATCTGTTGCTGCTGGATTGAGGGCAAAACTCCTCTATTGCCAGATTAATTAAACAATGGGAAAAATAACTGGTACAAGTACTAGTAATTCATCCGCCCAAACAGATTTGTACTTTGGGAAAATTTATTCAAGAATTTGTTTTTATTTTTCTACCATATAGAATAAAACGCACTTATTAATAGGGTTTAAAACATCAGTAGGTTACAGATTATTAGATTACAGATTAATCTGTAACCTACTGATGTTTCTATTCCTATCATATGTAATACAGTGTTCTCTAAGCACTGTATATATTTTTATGTTATACAGTCTGTGTATCTAATTCTATCATGTATGTACAGTCAACATATATTAAACTGTATTATGTGCACCACTCCGTAGTTTGTGTCCACTTGATGCAACCCTCCACACGGTTGTAAAGCTGCAGTAATTTAATTAAAAAAATCCAAGGCACTGAAGATCCTCCTTCACAACAAGCTTTATTGACCCCAGTGCACATATTAGAGAAAAAGCATACAAAAATGCAACATTTCAGCCTTTTTCAAACCATTACAAAATGGTGTATATAAACCCAATACACAAACAGAATGCTTTCTTATAGTCGTAAAGCCAAAAGAATGAGCCGCAGTATAAGTTGATATACATGCAAATTATTAGCACATGTTCACACTGGCTATTAAACAAACAAAACTTAAGATAAAAATAATGACATATACCTTACTATAAATAGGTAAAAAGCAGTAGTGCATATAAATAAATAACATAAGGTACTTACTGAACACTATTTATGATTAAAAAAGCGTAAATCTATCCCACAGCAACAAGGTGTACTCAAATCGGGGCGGTACCTACACTTTCTAATGTTAAAATCTCACCATGTGTCAGAACAGACCTCAATCTGTATGCAGAGAGTGAGTGGGTCCCAATCATCGACACCCAGCCATAGGAAGCATTATAAATGAAATGAAGTGAACAGTGAAAAGGGGGCCACACTCTATTTGTACTGAGTGCCAGAGACTAAAGCAAAACCTAAGGAATGAGCTGGAGCATGAGTTGGTATACATGAAAATTATTAGTGCATATTCACACTGGCCATTAAACAGTGCTTCCCATGGCTGAGTATACATGGTCGGAACCCAGTCACTCTCTATCCTTTTTCACATTGAGGTCTGTTCTGACACATGGTAAGGGTTTAACATTATGGGTTTAACATTAAGGGTCAGGTTAACTCTCCTCAGTCCCTCCTACAGGTTAAGCCTCCGTTACAATGATAATAATAAAAACAGATAAAATGTGGGTTATATACAATGTGTCCTCTCCCTCTCTCCCTCTCTTTCTTTCTCTCTCTCTCTCTCTATCTCTCTCTCCCTCTCTCCCTCTCTCTCTTTCTCTCTCTCTCTGTCTCTCTCTCTCTCTCTCTATATATATATATATATATATATACGTATATTATTATTATTATTATTATTATTAATATTATTATAGCACCATATATTCCATGGTACTTTACAAGTGAAAAGGGTATACATAAGAACAAGTGCAATAATCATGAACAATACAAGGTACAGACTGGTGCAAACGGAGAGAGGACCCTGCCCGCGAGGGCTCACAGTCTACAGGGAATGGGTGAGGGTACAGTAGGTGAGGCCAGAGCTGGTTGTGCAGTGGTGTACTGGTCTGAGAGTTATTGCAGGTTGTATGCTTCTCATAAAAGGTGGGTCTTCAGGTTTCTTTTGAAGATTTCCATGGCAGCTGAGAGTCTGATATGTTGGGGTAGCGTGTTACAGAGTATGGGGGAGGTGCAGGAGAAATCTTGTATGTGATTGTGGGAAAGGAAGATAAAAGAGTAGAGAAGAAGATCTTTTGAGGATTGGAGGTTACATGCAGGTAGGTACCAGGAGACTAGGTCAAAGATGTATGGAGGAGACAGGTTATGGATGGCTTTGTATGTCATGGTTAGTGTTTTGAACGGGAGCCTTTTGGCAATGGCAAGCCAGTGAAGGGATTGACAGTGTGGAAAGGTCGGGAAATAGCAGGGTGAGAGGTGGATTAATCAGGCCACAGAGTTTAGGATAGATTGGAGGGTGCAAGAGTATTAGAGTGTTAGAAGGGAGGCCACAGAGCAGGAGGTTGCAGTAGTCGAGACAGGTGATAATGAGGGCATGTGCTAATGTTTTTTCTGATCCTTGGTTAAGGAATACACAAATTCAGGAGATATTTTTGAGTTGTAGTCAGCAGGAGGTGGAAAGAGTTTGGATGTGTGGCTTGAAAGATAGTGCAGAGTCAAGGATTACTCTGGAGCAATGAGCTTGCGAGACTGGGGAGAGTGAGCAGCCATCAACTTTGATGGATAGGCTTGAATGAATGAATATAGTTGAGACAATAACCTTAAATGATAGCCTGTGGATTTATTTAAAAGGAAGGTGTCGTCAATAAAATCTATTTTTTTCAATAACTGAAAAAATATAAACTATTAATGTTTTAATGTTATGTTTAAATAGTTGTTTTTAATTGAGAAAAATATAAAAAAAATAAAAGTTTGATATTTTCCACTCTTAAACACTTGGAGGAGCAGCTGCTGAAATCCTACTGTAGAACTACTGTAGAACTAGCTCACATTACAACTGCAGTAAAAGTGGGTGGAATCTGCTCTCCTATGTGTGATGTCACCTCCCCCTCCCAATCTTGGTGTTTCCAAAAGGATAAGAGAGAATGAAGTTTAGGATCACAGTGTGGAGCCATTTTGATGGTGACTGATCCTAATATGTCTAAAGAGTCACTAAGGCCAGCTGCATAGTGCTTAAGTGTATCCAAGCGCCGCATTGTTTCCCAATGACCCACTGACTGTTTCCCAATGACCCACTGACTGTATCCCAATGCCCCACTGACTGTATTCCAATGACCCACTGACTGTTTCCCAACGCACCACTGACTGTTTCACAATGACCCACTGACTGTATCCCAATGACCCACTGACTGTTTCCTAATGACCCACTGACTGTTTCCCAATGACCCACTGACTGTATTCCAATGCCTCACTGTATCCCGCGCCCCCATATGCTGTGCTACCAGCCGGGATTAGAGGTCCGAGGTGACATGCGGCGAGAAGGGGTGATCCACAGTGCAGTGCCGCTCAGGCTAGAGATCACCACTCCCAGCCGCATGCACTCACCTCAGATCTGCGCCCCGGGCAGCCTGTCCTGTCACAGTACAAAGCAGCGAGGATCGGAGGCCCAAGGTGAGCACACGCGGAGAGGGGGTGTGTGAGTGGAGTGGGAGGGAGGGTGGGTGGCAGAGTGGGAGGGGGTGAGCGGCAGAGTTGGGGGGTGAGCAGCAGAGTGGTATGGGGGGTGAGCGGCAGAGTGGGGGGGTGAGCGGCAGGGGGAGGGAGGGTCAGCGGCACAGTAAGGGGTGAGCGGCAGAGTGGGAGCAGCATGGCAGGATCAGTTATGGTGCAATCACCGCTGCCGGCACTGGTACTCACTCCATTCATCCTGGCAGGTGACAGGGGGAAAGTGCAGCATACGCTGTGAGGTCCACAAAGATGGCGGAGATCTCCTCCCTCTGTTGTGATCTGGACAGCCCAAGGGGCTTCTCCAGATCACAGCAGATGCTCTTTCTGTGTTAAGTATAAGGGTCGGAGCCCGACAATGGTCTTCTATGCCCAGGGGGCAGACATAAAGGAGGTGAGTGACTGCAAATCTAAGATGGCAGCCCCCAGTGCTTCAGCAAAACTAGAATTAAATAAAAACTAAATAAACAGTGAATTTAATTTTGTATTAAAAAATACTTGATTTCATAATCACTATTATTAATACAAAAATAAAAAAATGCGAGACCTTACCTTAAAAAGAAAATAACTATGTACCTTCAGATGGTAGTATGTGTGGGACATTATCACATGATGGGAGCCTAATTGGTAGATATTTTTCTTGATATTTTATAATTTAACTATTGATTTGCGTCTTACCTTTTTTATAATCATATGCAGCTTTATTATTTTGTTGGTGTTTAGTTTGATACAAGTTGACACTAATTCTTCCCAGGAGATTAGTTTCCTCATTATTTGATGGGTGTTATGTTTCCCTACCTTTATTATGCGTTATAGACTTTTTCTGACACCCTCTTTAAATTCAGTCTAATAACAGAGTACATAATTTCCCATTTTCTTTGATGGTTCGTGGTGTCAGTATTCACCCTCTACCCTATGAGCAGGTCCTTGAGTTTACTGCACATGCTCTGGGGTCTAGAGAGGCAATTTGGCAAATGACTTTTGGCTGCAGATCCCAGAGGTCATTGCGCATGTGAAGCTAACTTAGGACCTGCTCACCGTTGGAAGCCCCAGGCCAGAGATGTTACACAATGGAACTGTGGAGGACCAGACAGTAGGGAGCAGCAGGAGCGGTCAAGAGGTGAGCGGTGAGGTGTGTCTAAGTATTTTTTTACCATTTTTTGCATATTAAGTATATTATGCCCTGCAGTCTGGAGAGACACCAGAGAATAAGTGACAATTAACTTCTCTGCAAATGAAGGTTAACAGTGAAATCAACGTGAACAGGTGAATTTTGTCATATCCGTTCATCTCTAGTAAACAACTTTTTGTTAAAGAAGGTCTGCATATATAAATGGCCACATGAATCAATATTTAAACCAACAGTTTTTATATTTGTACACATATTGTCTATTCAGAAGTGTTTTATTTTATATTTCTAGGAATGTTGCATTATATAAGTTAAATTTATTGGTAATCTAGAGGATTTTTAACAATGACATCTTTTTTAGTATGTATATTGGGCTTTTTGTTGACCTGGTGTATTTACTTAAATACCATAGTATCTTCATAAGTATATCTAGACAATATTTTTTTATATAAACTGAAGGGAACAATAATAATAAATATAGCTGTAATTGCTAGTCTTCAATATTTCACCAATGCCCTTGGTATAATTTTAATGCGGTCCTGCAGGAATTTCTTAGACTAATCTTAGTTCTAAAGTATATCTTCTTTTATTAGCAAAACTCAGTCACACAGTTGAATACTAATATCTATATGACCTTGAAAATGCAGTTCTCATTTTACTTTAAGAGTACCTATCATCAATCTGGGGTTGCTCTTTTATTTAATAAAAGATTGGGTAGCCCCACACAGGTAATTTTTTTAGTTATAAGTTACTTACAAAAGTGCACAGACTACTCCCTAATAGGGATGAACAAGCCCCAACTGTAAAGGGCTCGAACTCGAAAACGGATTTTTCAAAAAAGTATGTGTCCCAGTTCAGAATTCACGTGCTGTTTGTAGGCTAATAAAGGTTTTAGAAAGGCTTCAGCAAAGCTAATCAACAAGTTTTTCAGCATGGGGAAGTTGTATGTATGCTGGTGTGAGCAAAATAAATTAATTTAAAAAAAAAAGGATGTGGGCTTCCCCTTATTTTTGATAACTAGAAAAGGTGAAGTAGACAGCTGTGTGCTGCAGCAGTCAGCTTTCTGCTTTACCTTGGCTGGTTAAAATAGAGGGCTCCCACACTGTTTTATTTGAATTATTTATTTAACCAATTTCAGAAAATGGTGTGGGGCCCCCCTTATTTTTGCTAAGTAACCAAGGTAAAGCAGAGAGCTGGGGACTGGTATTATAAGGTCTGGGTTTTTTTCGCTTCTCAACCTACAAAATACCAGCCCCCAGAAGTGATGCATCTACTAGATGCATCAATTCTGTCACTTTGCTCCACTCTTCCCGATTGCCCTGGTGCCGTGGCAATCAGGCTAACACTTTTTGGGTTAATGTCAGCTGTGAATTGACAAACCCAGGGGTTTTTAATAGAGAGGCATCTATCATACACCCTATTACTAACCCGGCAAGTATACATTTACAAAACACACACACATAGGAAAAAAAATAGTTTATTTGAATAGAGATTCCCACATATTCCCTCCTTCACCAATTTAATAATTAAAAATAAATCTTTTAAGTTCTAACGTCTGGACCTTAAGGATATTACTGTTCGGTTGCCACTTAGTGCTGGGTTGGTGGCAGTGCTGGGTTAATTCAAACTCCGAGATCTTGGGCTTTCACTGTGAGCGTCTTGTTGGATTTCACTCTACATGCCGGAATCCTCCAATCCGGAAGTTCGAGCGTGACTTCCTAAAATGGTTGGCTTTTTTTGGAGGCATTATGTGCTGTACTACCAAATCATTTAGTTACTCCTCCTCGTTGAACATAGGACTGATTTATGGAGTTGAATGCTTATATGTTTGGGGGAATTAGGAGAGATAGCAGTCAGCCTAACAAGCAACCTCATGTAGAAGGGCTTTAAATTTGTTGTAACATTCCTATTGCAAGTAGGTATGTTATCAAGTTGATGAAGAGTAGGGATGAGCTGAGGTCACATCCAGGTGTGACCTCAGGTGACCTGACTGTCAGACTGTCATACTGCGGGACACGACGGTGACCCATAATCTTGCAGTCCAGCAGTCAGGTAACCCGTTTACAGCCGGGTTCCCCTTCGCTGTCAGTGATTCCCGAAGCCTGCAGACAGTGGACATGTTTTATCTCTCTGCAGCCTCTAGATATAACAGAGCTGAGGATCGTCGTGGGACTGTGTATGAATTACTTAGGATCTACAAGGGTGTTTTGGAGGTTAATGAAGGGGTGAAAGAGGGTGTGTGTATTTTATTTCAAATAAAGGAGTTTTGCTGGTATTTGTGTGTTATTATTTTTTCTTACAGGATTAGTAATGGGGGTGTCTCATAGACACCTCCCATTATTAGTCCAGGGCTTCATAGCAGATATTTTTTGACAAATCACAGCTGTCATTAACCCCTCATATTACCCCAATTGCCACTGCACCAGGGTAATTTGAATGAGCCAGGTAAAGCGCCAGGATCAGTACATCTAATTTGATGTGCCAATTCTGGTCAACTCCGGGCTGGTATTTTTAGGCTGAGGGGCCAATATCCATTGCTCCACGGTAAAGCAGACAAGTGGGGGCTAGTATTATCAAGATAGATCCTGATAATACTAGCCCCCACTTGTCTGCTTTACCGTGGCTGGTTATCTAAATTAGGAAGTATCCTATGCCTTTTTTCCCTTCTATTTTGATATCCAGCCATGGTAAAGCGCACAGGTGAGGGCTGCAACCTGTAGCTGTTGTTTTACCCATGCTGGCTACCAAAATATGGCGGAAGCCTGTGTCATGTTTTAAAATTATTTATACATTTCTTTTTACACTATCATCACATGTATAGTCCATTATTGTCATGCACACAAAATGCAGTTGAAGTGTTAGTGAATGGGTTTTTAAGCCCTAAATTCAAGTTTATAGAAAATCACCGCACAATCTTAATTTTCAGAAAAAAAATCACAAAAAAATTTTAATGTTGAATTTCAAACTGGTTGTGAATATACGACCACCAAAATAAGACTTTTCTGCATAAGTGACCTTGATTACGGGGTTGCTGTCACAAACTATCTTCATATATGGTACCCAGATAGGGGGATTTAGTAAACAATGGTGTCCCTGATTTAATGTAGTTAATGGCACTCCCATGCCTTTGCAGTGATTTTCTATAAACACTACCATCACAAACTCGGACACAGGGTGGGGTGTGTGTATAGCAGTCTGCAACCAATCACAGACACTGGAACAGAGGGTGGGTAGGGGAAGCAGTGAATATTGATGATGAGCCTTAATTAGAGGGTCCGGAAGAGAGTCTGACTGCAATGTGATCCTTCTAAAGACACAGTATGTATAACTATCCTGCTCTTACTACCATTTAACTTCCATTTGTAACCTTCTTGAGTTTACTATGGCCATTTTACAGCCCAGAATGTCTCGTCCCCATTGACTTGTATGGGGTTTGTTGTCCGGGGTCAAGTTCAGGGTCAATTTCAGCCGTCAAACGCAATTTTTTTTTCCCTCAGTCTGTGCTGGTTCGGCGAATCTGAATATTCACGAGTTTGCTCATTACTAATGAGGAGTATCCGTGTAAAAAAGCTATTTAAGTGGTTTCTCTTATATCAGATGACAACCTATAGATCACTTTTGATGTCAGATAACAACCTGTCTATGGAAGAAAAACTGTAATAATATTTGTAGCCTGTTTTCAAGTTGTAGGTATGCTTTTAGGAATATGGTTTATCTATGGCTCTTCTGCACTTGTTGCTCTGCAACATGTAATTTGGGTTTGGATGCTTCCATTTCAGAGTATTTATAAATAAGTTAGAGTTTGGGATTAAAAATGGGGCCAGAACCAAAACGAGGCTTCCGATTTATTCCAATTCACAATAAAACAATTTGTATACAAATAAATTAGAATGCAGGAGGCACATTTATAAATCAGCGAAACAACGCTTCAAGCTCTTGGGTATTATAAAGTATAATCTATTCAAATGTTTGAATGATTCTTAAAAGCGAAATATTCAGGACTATCAATTCTGAATGTCTCCTTGCATAGTACAATTCAAGCAGATAACTTAAGGTTAACAATCCATCATTATGGAGAAAAGTTAATATAGAGCAGAGCAGAATTCTGGATGAAGAATTAGACTGTAGAACAGCTCAGAGATAATCAGGATTTCAGTGGATACCGAAATGATCAGATTAAAAAGAGGTTATCGGCTCGGTTGGTTCAAGAGCTGATTTCTTAAGAGATTATGTCATCAGCACACTAGACTTAGAATCTGCATATTTGTGTTTAGATTACAAAGAAAGAAGGCTTTTTATATATATATATATATATATATATATATATATATATATATATATATATATACATATATATATATAATAATAATATATATAATACATATATATATATATATATATATATATAAAAAAAAAAATATATATATATATATATATATATATATATATATATATGTGTGTTTCAGATAAGGCAAAGTGTACAGCTTTGGTTTATCAATTACTGTGATATCAGCAATGTCAGTTTCTTTGTGATGTATTGCCCATGGACATTATATTACAAATACGCTTGTAATACAGAGTAGTCGCTTTATGGTGATTTGTGTGTTGCAGATATAAATCTTTTGCAACACCAAGTGATAGTTACATTCATTTTCTAAAGCATTTTTACATACAACAGAGACCAGTCCTAGTAATTCGTGGAACTTGAGGTCCTCAATACCAGGCTGCACAAACACAAGTCCCAAAAATAATAGCATAAAATGCTATATTTTAAGGGGTTTTCAGACAAAGTACATTTTAATCAATAGATCTAAGAATGATAATACATTCTACGACTACATGTGTTAAAAAAAAATGTTCCTGTGCTGAGATAATGTTATATATGTGCCCCTGCTATGTACTGTGTAATGGCTGTGTTTGACCGTACAGGGACATGGTCTGAACATGCCACATTTGTGGAATTTTTGTGAAGGAAAACATTTCCTTGCCTGTTTAAAGACAATGTTTTATCTCACAAAAAGAATCAGCTTTCATACTATGCCATAATATCTGTATATTCTCTTTTACTTTGTCTCCTCTGGCAAAGAGATGTGATATGTGCAGACCATGGGCCTACATAGTAAGACACAACTATTACACAGTACATAGCAGGGGCACATTTATAAGATTATCTCAGCACAGGAACTTTTTTAACACATTCAATTGTGAAACTTATTATTATTATTATTATTATTATTATAAGATCTATTGATTAAAATGAACTTTGTTCAAGGAATAACCACTTTAAGGGTTTTAATGGCATTTTTCTGTTGATTTTAGAAGGATGTAATGATCGCAGTCGCAAAGGATGTGATTGCAGTTGAGCCCATCCCAGTTATCTGGTGGGATGTCGGTCCCCATATAAGTATATGGTGACCAGAATATGGTGATTAAAAATAGTGGTAAAAAGGATAGGGGGACAGGAGCAGGCGCGCTGTAGTTACCGAGGCTCCGACGCGGCTGTAACTGCTCCTGCGGCCGTTCATTCACTCCCGGGGCGCTCATTTATCTTTATGCATATGTACAGCATTCCCCGCCTACCAGACCGGCATCTGTGATTGGTTGCAGTCAGACGTGCCATCACCCAGAGTAACAGCGTCTGACTATTCCCAATCACAGACGCTATATGCGTCTATCTTGGTATAAAAATATATAAATAAATAAAATATTTGGCTTAGGGTCCCCCATATTATGATACCAGCACAGATAACGCATGCTGCTACAGACTGCAGCCCTCAACTGTGCACTTATCTTAGCTGTGTATCAAAAAATACCGGCCTGCGGCTTTTCTTTTTTAAATTTTGATACACAGCCATGATAAAGCCGACAGCTGGGGACTGGTATTTTAAGGCTAGGGTGATCTGTGCTTATTGGGCCCCACCCAGACTAAAAATAGCAGCCTACAGCAGACCAGATTTGTTGCATCCATTAGATGTGACAGTCCTGACACTTTACCGGGCTCTTCCTGATTGCCCTGGTGCAGTGGCAATAAGTGTAATAAGGGATTAATTACAGCTCACAGCTGCCACTAAGCCCTAGATTAGTGATAGTGAGGGTCTATGAAATCCCCCATTACTAACCTATAAATGAAGGAAATAAACACAAACATTGAAAAAATTCTTCATTTGAAATAAAATATAAAAAACACACTTTTTTACCCCTTTAGTAGCCCCCAAAACACCCCTACAGGTACAACATAATCCACAAGAGGTCCCACAATGATTCCACCTCTGCTATATCTGAATTCACAGAGAGCGCTAAATAACAATGACCCCCCACTGTGGACTTCAGGCAGAAACTGAGGGAGCTGTGCGATCAGAGGTGACGTCACTCACGGTAATTTGAGGTCAAAGCTGGAAGTTCCCACGGCCCTCGACCTGTGACCGCAGGTAACCTGACCTCAGTGTACTTCATTAAACTCAGTGACCCCACCTCAGGTGCAGGCTGCTATTTTTAGGCTGGGGCCAATAAGCATGAATCTCTCAGCCTGAGAATACCAGCCCTCAGCTAGATGGGTATCAAAATTCAGGGGGACCGCATGCCGTTTTTTAAAATTATTTATTTAAATAATAAGAAAAGCAGTTCCTCTTAGGCCTAAGCCACATGGCAAGAAAAATGGTGTGAGTGGAGTGCGATAAAACATCGCATTCGACTCGGACCAATTTTAGTCTGTGTGTCAGCGCACATGAGCGATTATTTTCTTAGCCCTAATCGGACCGAGAAAACAATCGCAGCATGCTGCGATTGTAAAGCGAGACTCTTTCTCTCGCACCCATTCAAGTGTATGGGGCGAGAGAAAAATTGCACTGCACACCAGTGTACCGCGCGTGCAGAGCGAGAATCGCAATAGCCGGCTACGGAGGAGAGAGGAAGGGAAATCCCTCCCCTCTGCAGCACCGGCCCACCCCTCTGCAGAGCCAGCCTGCCCCCAGCTGAGGTCCGCTCGCACAGTCGGACCTCAGTCACAGGGACACTCGCATGACACTCGGCTCCTGCTGTGCTGCCAGCGTGAGCCAAGTGTCATGTGAGAATCGCACTAGTGCCCCGTGTGGCCCCGGCCTTATTTTGATACACAGCCAAGATAAGCGCACAGCTGAGGGCTGCAGCCTGTAGCCATAGACTTCATCTGGCTGGAATCATAATATTGGGGGACTCTAGGACAATTTATTTATTTTTAGTGTACAATAGATGCTCAGACAGGGTCTGTGATTGGAAGCATCAGACACGCTGTCACTCAGGCTGGGGGCGCATCTGACTGCAATCATTCACAGACGCCGGTGGGTTGGGAAAGCAGTGAATATGTAATAAAGGATAATGAGTAGCCCCGGAAGGGAATGAGCAGCTGTGGAAGCGGTTACAGCCACGCCAGAGCTTCGGTAAGTCTGTAGCGCTTGATTCATTCTTATTTTCTTTATTTTTCCTTTATTTTTTTATTATTTCCTGAGTTGCCGGACCCAGATCAATACCCATAATTCCCTGAGATTTCCAGGCCCAGCACTCGGGTATGTTTGAAACTGCTCGAATCCAAACTTTTACAGTCCGGGTCCGCCCATCACTAATTGTGAGGAAATGAGCCACTGGGTCCCTGAACCGCAATACACGCTGCTGGCCAATCAGCAGCCAGCAGCTGACATCGACATGCAAGTCACTGGTGGTGCATGGCAGTGATTTCATGTGCTGCTCATTGTTTGCATGCTGAAGTCAGCTGCTGGCCTCTGCTCCTGTTGCAGAAGAGAATGCCATGTAGTGGGGTAGCTGGTGAAGATGAATAGAATTTTGTACTTTTGCAGAATGGAGGACATTATACCAGGATGGGGGAAAGATGTACTAAGATGGAGGACATATATACAGTGGCATGCAAATGTTTGGGCACCTCTGATCAAAATTACTGTTATTGTAAACAGTTAAGCAAGTTGAAAATGAAATGGTTTCTAAAAGGCATGAAGTTAAAAATTACACATTACTTTTATATTAAAGGCAAAAAAATATTTTCATCTCTTACATTTTTAAATTACCAAAATGGTTAGTGCGCAGTAGCACCCCCTTTCACAAATATCCCAACTTGTAAACATTTTTTGTAGCCAGCCAAGAGTCTTTCAATTCTTGTTTTAGGGATTTTCATCCACGCTTCCTTGGAAAGTCTTCCAGTTCTGTGAAATTCCTAGATGGCAGGTATGCAATTCATTATTCACATGTTCAAATTAGCAAGTAGCATTTTTCATTGTATTTTCCAATATTTCTCCATATGCTTGAGGCATTATACTATTATCTAAGTTTGATGTGCAGCCTTATCCTTATATACTGTGAAATTCCTAGGCCATCTTGCATGCACTGCTTTTTTGAAGTCTAGCCACAGATTTTCAATGATGTTCAGATCAGGGGACTGTGATGACCTTTGTAAAATCTTCAGCTTGTGCCTTTTGAGGTAGACAATTGGGGATTTTGAAGAGTGTTTAGGATCAGTATCCATTTTGTAGAGGTCATCCTTTTTTCAGCTTCAGCTTTTTTTTCCGGATGGTATTATGTTTGCATCAAGAATTTGTTGAAATGTCATTAAATGTATTATTCCCTCTACCCATGAATTGTTCTCCTTGCCATTAGTTGCAACACAACCCCAAAGCATGATTAATCCACGCCCATGTTTAATGGTTGGTGATATGTTCTTTTCTCTAAATTCTGTGCCCTTTTTTCTCCACTCATACCTTTGATCATTGTGGCCAAAGAGATCTATTTAAACCTCATCAGTCCACAGGACTTGTTTCCAAGATGTATCAAGCTTGTTTCCATGTTCTTTTGCACACTTCTGATGCTGAATTTTATGGTGAGAAGTTTTCTTCTGAGGACTATTTGTGCATGGCCACTGATGGCCATGTTTGTCCAGGAGTCTCTGAACAGTAGAACAATGTACTCCAGAGTTTGCTAAATCTTCGTGAAGGTCTTTTGCAGTCAAGCAGTGGATTCTGATTTGAATGATTGCAATCCTATGAGCAGCTCTCACAGAACTTTTGCTTGGTGTTCCAGGTCTTATATTAACCTTCACTGTTCCTGTTAACTGGCATTTCTTAATTACATTTTGAACTGAGGAAAGAACAATTCGAAAATGCTTTGCTACCTCCTTTCGCCTTCTCCTGTTTTGTGGGCCTCCACCATTTTCATTTTCAGAGTGCTAGACTTGTTGAAACCTTTCAACAGTCTTTATTTGGGTGACAAACCTGAACAGGAACCAAACATAGTCAAATATATGTGTTTGGTATTCAGCACCCGACACAAGGTGTTCGGTACTAACATTAAACATTACAGTTCGATTTGCTCATTCCTAATAGTGAATATCATAATCCCTGTGATAGAACTTTCAGCTACACTTATAAAGTGGTCTCAGTAACTTACAGGACATGATGCAGAGAAGTGATGGATTATGTGGGCTATCATTTGACCGATTTACAGTAGCGAAACATAAAATACTGTCACGGCCGGGCGGTCGGGCAGACCCAGGAGGTGGATCCACTGGACCGAACTCGAAGATGGTGGTAGGGAGTCCGGCAGCTGAAGCACTGATGGGCAGCAGAACAGTCCGTGCAAGTGAAGGCAGCGGAGGAGTCCCTGGGACCACGGAGTCACAGATGGTAGTCCTGGTGACGTAGCTCAGGTTCGGAAGCCGAGATGATATCAGGCGGGGTCCGGAACCTCAGGAGCGAGATGACGGGTCACCGCAGGGATCCGAGATGGTACGGACTGTCAGATGGCAGACGGACAGTGTGCGGGGTTCAGGATACGGCAGACTGGATGGCGAGGCAGGTACGGCTCTACAAAGAGAGATAGGTGAGTACAGGCACATAAACACCAGGAGACCTGACTCCTAGCTCAGGGAACACGAAGATCAGGCCCCGCCCCCTTGGACAATAACCCCCTTTATACCCAGTACCTGTTCAACCTCATTTCCTGTTAATGGACGCTGGCCCTTTAAGAAAGGGTCAGTGACCGCGCGCGCGCCCTAACGCGCATGCGCGCCGCCCGGGTGCCAGAAGCCAGGGAAGGAGGCTGAGAGGAGGACGCAGGAGAGCCGGCCAGGTCCTGGGAAGCCGTCGGGCGCCGGGATCGGGGACCAGGGGGCCTGGGACGGACGGAATCCGGGGGCTGAGGAGCGGGCAGCGTGGCAGGTGAGCCGGGGAGCGGGGGTGAGGACCCGGGGAGCGTGACAGTACCCCCCCCCCACGCCCCCCACCCCGCAACCGGGACATGAAGGCACGGATAAGAGGAGTGCCCACGTTCTCCCTGGGCTCCCAAGACCTATCCTCAGGACCATACCCTTCCCAGTCCACCAGGAAGAACTGCCGACCTCGTACGGTCTTCATGGCCACGATATCCCTTACCGCATAGATGTCGTCATCGGCAATAGGTGGAGGGGCCGGACTGGCAGCATCGGAGAAGGGACCAAGGATAACCGGCTTGAGCAGGGAGACGTGGAATGAGTTGGGTATCCTCATCGTGGCCGGGAGCTGTAGCTTGTAGGAAACCTCATTGATCTTGCTGAGGACTTTAAACGGCCCAATGTAGCGAGGACCCAGCTTGTATGATGGTATCTTCAGGCGGACGTACTGGGAAGCAAGCCAGACGAGGTCTCCAGGAGAGAAACACGGAGGGTCCAGACGTCTCTTGTCGGCGTGTCTTTTCATCCGCAGGGAAGCACGCCCAAGGGACGTATTGACAGAGTCCCAAATGTTTGCAAAGTCACGGGCTACTGTATCTGCAGCAGGGACATCCGAAGAGGGGGATACAGGCAATGGGATGGAAGGCTGAAGCCCGTAAACAACATGGAAGGGAGAGCTGGAGGACGACTCACTGACGTGGTGGTTGTGGGAGAATTCAGCCCAAGGTAGAAGGGCGGACCAGTCGTCATGATGGGCATTGACGTAGTGACGTAAGAAAGAGGTCAAGATTTGATTGACCCTCTCTACCTGGCCATTAGACTGAGGATGGTATGCAGATGAAAAGTCCAGAGTCACTCCCAGATGGTTACAGAGAGCCCTCCAGAAGCGGGAAGTGAACTGAGTTCCTCTGTCTGATACGATGTGTAATGGAAAGCCATGCAAGCGGAAGATGTGTTGTATATAGGCGTCCGCGAGTTCCTGAGCAGAGGGCAGTCCAGCCATAGGGACGAAATGGGCCATTTTAGAGAACCGATCCACCACGACCCATATGACTGTGTGTCCGGATGACAATGGCAAGTCCGTAATAAAGTCCATAGCTATGTGTTGCCACGGAACTGAGGGTATCAGTAGAGGCAGAAGACGGCCATAGGGCAGGTGTTTGGGCGTCTTGTTCCTGGCACAAGAGGAGCAGGCAGAGACAAAGGCGGCGACATCAGTGCGAAGGGATGGCCACCAGTAATGGCGTACAATCGCACCCCATGTTCTCTTCTGGCCTGCATGGCCGGCTGTTTTTGAGGCATGACCCCAGTGTAACACTTTTAGCCTGTCGGTCTCCGAGACATAGGTCTTCCCGGGTGGTATTTGGGCCAGAGTGACGGGAGCCACCGGAACAATCTTGCTAGGAGGGATGATAGGTTGGGTAGTCTCTTCCTCCTGCTCCATGGGCATGAGGGACCTAGACAAGGCATCGGCGCGTACATTCTTGTCCGCGGGTCGGAAGTGGAGCTGGAAGTCAAACCTGGCAAAGAATAAGGACCACCTGGCTTGCCGTGGGTTCAGTCGCTGAGCGGACCGCAGGTATTCCAGGTTCTTGTGGTCCGTGTAGATGGTCACGGGGTACACTGCTCCTTCCAGGAGGTAGCGCCACTCCTCCAGAGCTAGTTTGACCGCCAATAATTCTCGGTCACCGATGGTGTAATTCCGTTCAGGTGCTGAGAAGCTCTTTGAAAAGAAACCGCAAGTCACCATCTTCCCGGAGGAGGATTTTTGCATGAGCACTGCTCCGGCTCCTGAGGAGGAGGCATCCACCTCCAAGGTGAACTGGCGGTTTAACTCCGGTCGGTGGAGTACAGGAGAGGAGGCGAAAGCTCGCTTCAAAGAGCAAAACGCGGCGTCGGCCGCAGGTGACCAGTCCTTTGGTTTAGCCTCCTTTTTGGTCAAAGCGGAGAGAGGAGCAGTCAGGGCGGAGAAGTGCGGGATAAACTGGCGGTAGTAGTTGGCGAATCCCAGGAACCGTTGGATTGCCTTCAGTCCAGAAGGAGGAGGCCAGTTGAGTATGGAGGAAACCTTCTTTGGATCCATCTGCAACCCAGTACCCGAGATGATGTATCCCAGGAAAGGGAGAGAAGACTGCTCAAAGACGCACTTCTCATATTTGGCGTAGAGACGATTCTCTCTCAGTCTTTGTAGAACCAGCTTTACGTTCTCTCTGTGGGTCTGGAGGTCCGGAGAGAAGACAAGGATGTCATCCAGATAAACTACTACACAGAGGTAGAGGAGGTCCCGGAAAATGTCGTTCACCAGTTCTTGGAATACGGCAGGAGCGTTACACAGACCGAAGGGCATCACGCAGTATTCGTAGTGCCCGTCGCGAGTATTAAATGCGGTCTTCCATTCGTCCCCAGAGCGGATACGAACTAGGTTGTAGGCACCCCGAAGATCCAGTTTGGTGAACACACGGGCTCCTCTGAGCCGGTCGAACAATTCGGGGATGAGCGGTAGGGGGTACTTGTTTTTTATGGTGATCTGATTCAAGCCCCGGTAGTCAATGCATGGGCGAAGGTCACCCTCTTTCTTCTTAACGAAGAAAAAGCCTGCTCCCGCAGGAGAGGAGGATCTCCGGATGAATCCCTTTGCCAGGCTTTCCGTGATGTATGTGGACATGGCCCTGGTTTCAGCTGGAGACAACGGATATATCCGTCCTCGAGGTGGTGTTGTTCCTGGGAGCAGGTCGATGGCGCAATCGTAGGGACGGTGTGGCGGAAGTACCTCAGACTCCTTCTTGTCAAAAACGTCCGCGAAGGACCAATAGGCCGAGGGCAGTTCCGGTAGGTTCTCTGGAGCCGGGGGACGTCGGATTGGTTGTAGGGACTTTAGACATCTCTCATGACAGGCAGAGCCCCAACGAGTGATTTCGCCAGTACCCCAGCTGACTGATGGTTCGTGTGTCCGCAACCAAGGAAGTCCCAGCAGGATTTGATGGGACATGTGTGGAAGGACGTAGAGAGCGATGTTCTCGGTGTGCAGAGCACCTATACGCAATTCCACCGGCTTGGTGATCCAGGAGATGGTATCAGAGAGGGGTCTCCCATCCACCGAGGCAATTACTAGGGGCTTATCGAGTGGAGTAACAGGCAGCTGGTACTTGTCCACCGTGGCCTGCTGGATAAAATTGCCTGCTGCTCCGGAGTCGAGGTATGCCTCAGCCGTGAAGCGCGTCTCTCCTGTTGACACTTGTACCGTCCACATAACTGGGTCTGAGAGAGTCCCAGCACCTAGGGTGGCCTCTCCTACCAACCCTAGGCTTTGGAGTTTCCCGGCCTTTCCGGACAGGAGCGTAAGAGATGAGTGCCCTCTCCGCAGTAAAAGCAGAGGCCTTTGGCGAGCCGCTCTGCTCTACGTTGGTCAGACTGTCGTACTCGGTCAACCTGCATGGGCTCGTGGACAGGAATCCCAGCTGTTGATGAGTGAGGCACAGAGGACTTCTGTGGAGGAGGGGAGTGCCGTACTGCACGTCTCTCACGATACAGCTCTTTGGAGCGTTCCTGGAAACGAATGTCCACTCGAGTGGCTAGGGCAATCAGGGCATCTAGGGTGGAGGGCACGTCACGACCCGCCAACTCATCCTTGATGCGACTCGAGAGTCCCTCCCAGAAGGCGGCTGTCAGGGCCTCATTATTCCACCCGAGTTCAGAAGCCAAAGTACGGAAACGGATGGCATATTGGCCCACCGTCAGTGTTCCTTGACGTAGGCGGAGGAGGGATGAAGCAGACGCAGAGGCGCGTCCCGGCTCGTCGAAGGTGCTGCGAAAGGCCTGCAGGAACTCTTGAAGGTTCTTGGTCATGGGGTCCTCCTTCTCCCACAAGGGGTTCATCCACGCCAGCGCCTCGCCCTCCAGATGAGACATTATAAAGGCGACCTTGGCTTGGTCAGAGGCGAACAGATGTGGCAGCTGCGTGAAATGAAGGGAACACTGGTTTATGAAGCCCCTGCAGGTCTTGGGATCTCCAGCATAACGAGGTGGTGACGCCAAACGGAGACGGGAAGCATCTGAAGAGGCTGCCACTGGTGCGGGAGCCATGGCTTGCCTAGCTGGGGACCTGGGTGCCGCAGGCGTCATTGATGCTTGTAACGTGTACAGGCGGGTGTCCACGGAGGTCATAAATTGCAACATGCGGGTCTGGACTTCATGCTGACGTTGGAGTTCCTCTTGCAAGGCCGCTAGTGCTGCAGCGGGATCCATGGCCTGATCTTACTGTCACGGCCGGGCGGTCGGGCAGACCCAGGAGGTGGATCCACTGGACCGAACTCGAAGATGGTGGTAGGGAGTCCGGCAGCTGAAGCACTGATGGGCAGCAGAACAGTCCGTGCAAGTGAAGGCAGCGGAGGAGTCCCTGGGACCACGGAGTCACAGATGGTAGTCCTGGTTACGTAGCTCAGGTTCGGAAGCCGAGATGATATCAGGCGGGGTCCGGAACCTCAGGAGCGAGATGACGGGTCACCGCAGGGATCCGAGATGGTACGGACTGTCAGATGGCAGACGGACAGTGTGCGGGGTTCAGGATACGGCAGACTGGATGGCGAGGCAGGTACGGCTCTACAAAGAGAGATAGGTGAGTACAGGCACATAAACACCAGGAGACCTGACTCCTAGCTCAGGGAACACGAAGATCAGGCCCCGCCCCCTTGGACAATAACCCCCTTTATACCCAGTACCTGTTCAACCTCATTTCCTGTTAATGGACGCTGGCCCTTTAAGAAAGGGTCAGTGACCGCGCGCGCGCCCTAACGCGCATGCGCGCCGCCCGGGTGCCAGAAGCCAGGGAAGGAGGCTGAGAGGAGGACGCAGGAGAGCCGGCCAGGTCCTGGGAAGCCGTCGGGCGCCGGGATCGGGGACCAGGGGGCCTGGGACGGACGGAATCCGGGGGCTGAGGAGCGGGCAGCGTGGCAGGTGAGCCGGGGAGCGGGGGTGAGGACCCGGGGAGCGTGACAAATACCAATACAATTTACTTATGCTGCGGACTCTTTTTCACACTAAATACAGCAATTCTGTTGCACGGTGCTTAGTATATTTCTTTCTTTCTTTGGCATTTATAAAAATTAGGAGGCACGGATAACAATTTTGTCAATGTATATCAAGTACAATCTTAATACTGTGTAATTATCTCCAGTCATTTTGTACAACGCAAAACAAGATTTTCCTTCTCTTTCATCAATAAATTTCCCACCTTCTTCTGTCTGGATCAATAATCTCCCCTAATGTAGCAAGAGCCAGCTTTTGTTTTATAGCCACACTATGCCCATTGCTCTATAGACTTTAGTGCTAAATCTACAGTAAAATAGTACATTAAAGTGTCCTTTTTGTACAGTGTGAAGGTAATATATCTCAGAAAATACAGGTAACACCTGTGCATCACCAATATTTAGAGTACTATGGTTATTTCATTTTAACTGTTCTTTTATTTTTATTTTTCGCTCTATGTTAGGTCTGTAACAGAAATATATTACAATGATTTGAGAATCCTAATTTTATTTCTTATTTGTAATATGATCCACAGATGGATATCATGGTGGCTTAGTCATTCACATTCATGCCTTGCTGTATCAATGCCGAAGCAGATTTGCATTGGATTATAGCACGTACAATAGTCGGTAAAAATTTGAAAAGGGAATAATAATATTTCTCAATTATGAAAATAATTTACATATAAGCTGCTTGTCTAATTCCAAAAATTCACATTTAGATGTTTTCATAATATGATAATAAGAAAATTACCGATGTACTTTCAGTGTACAACCGTCAACCAAAAAGCACCACTCCTTTTTGTTATTATTTTCATTTCAACCCCAGCGTGGTATCATTAATGCACAAGGAGTGCGAAACGGCTCGCCGTTGTCCGGCGGTGTGAACTCCCCCTCACCATCCACCACCACTTGTACCCTTTTTCCGCATTAAATAATATAAAAACAAAACAGCGCTATTTGGATGCTGGGGAGTGCCGCCTGCTTCAATCTTCCTCTGGATCTTATCACTAATGCATATTCCCTATGCCTTCTAATATCCTTACCGGTCACCGTTTTCTGCTGTTCTCGGTGCTGCTCCATTCTTCTGCTAGTTTTGACCAGATTGCTCCATTATTTCCTGGGTGGACCGGAAATCACTTCCCAATTTAAGTCAATGAGAGCCACAACAAGGCTCACATAGGCTTATATTGAGAGTTTTGTGATTGTTAACTGTGAATATCAGCCATTCTGGAGCTGTGGTCACAAATTGACACAACGGGAACGGCGAGGCACCAGGAAGGGCAGAAGATGGGGGCTGGTAAGTATATTACAATGGGCAGAAAATAGACATTAGCGATTTCACTCCGGGAGTAAAATAAATAAAAACAATGCCAGAATGATGCTGCAAACTTGTGTTTGGCATCACCACATCCGGCAACAAGTTCCTGTCTTGGAAACATCATCAGTACTATGTGTAAATAAAGGCTGCCCAATGGCCCATTTTGATCATGTGGAGATAGGTGAACATTTGAAAATAGAAGTTAATTAGTGAGATCTTTATTATTATATTTTAAGCAAATGTAAAATAATTTTTTGTTAGGTGAGAATAACACTTTTTTTCACTGCTGGAGGGGTGCTTTTAATTTAAGTCCCCTGGCAGTAGTAATATATTCAACATCTGATGTCTTCACCTTTCACAGATACTGTTTAGGTCCCGTGGTGCCATCTTGTGAGCACAACTTCTAACTGGTCATAAATCAGAAGTTATGCCACATGCTCTTCATGCAAGTCGATGAGAGCTACAATGAGGCTCTCACAGGCTTCTATTGAAGCATGACCTCCAGCTCTCTCCATGAAACACTGCAGATAGAAGGTGAATGTTACGGTTGCTGTGGCTCTGGAGACTATGTCCGGATTTCTTGCTACTGCACATGTGCAAGCGCTGGAGACTAAGTCCTATCTTGGAGCCATTGCACATGTGCGGGTGACATCATCGCTGACACGAGGTCATATGTCTCTGACACCTTCTAAGCTGATTGGCCACTGGTCATGTGCTTGTGACACGTGGTCACATGTCTCTGACACCTTCTATGCCGATTGGTCGCTGGTCATGTGCTTGTGACGCTTTGCTCGGTGATAGGCCAGCGTGACGTCATTGCCGTCATTCTGGCAGCGGATTGGCTCTGGTGTCCTCCATCTTGGATGAGGCACAGAGTCTATATAAGACCCTGACGCACGCCGCCCGGCGCTCAGTCCTCTTGGTTCATGCATGAGGGTAGACGCCCTGTGCACGTCCCTCTAGGCATCTCTCTGTCTATGTTAGGTGAGCGCTACCGGCAGGGTAGCGTTCTTATACCTTACAGCTTCGGCTGCAGTCCGTATCCTTACCTCTTAGTGGAGCGGACATAGGCAGGTGCCTGAGGCACATGGTCCGGCTGGGCCTTGTGATTCTACTCGTAGGTGGACGTTGCCGCTAGGGTAACGTTCCTTATACTGCGTCTGGCAGTTGTTCGTATCCTCGCACACTAGGGGAGCGAACAGAGGTAGGAGCTTTGTGCGGCTTATGCTGCTGTCTGTCTCTTTTGCACCACTAGAAGAGCGGACCTAGGCAGGTGCCATATCTAGTGGTTCGTGTCCTCGCACACTAGTGGAGCGAACGCAGGTAGGAGCTTTGTGCGGCTTACGCTGCTGTCCGTCTCTTTTGCACCACTAGAAGAGCGGACCAAGGCAGGTGCCATATCTAGTGGTTCGTGTCCTCGCACACTAGTGGAGCGAACGCAGGTAGGAGCTTTGTGCGGCTTACGCTGCTGTCCGTCTCCTGGCACCACTAGAGGAACGGACCTAGGTAGGTGCCATTTCCCACTCACTGCTTTTGTCTCTGTGATCTTTAACAGAGACCATTCCACACACCCTCCAAGTAAGGGAGGAATTGCTTTATTTTCTAATTATATTCCTCTGTGAGTTTAACAGAGGTATTGCACTCTGCACTTGTGCTATTATTTTTTACAGTGGCACACTTATATACCCCTTATCCTCTGCCATAGTCTGCAGCAGAGTCTTTGCACGGTGGACCCTGACTGTCTGTTACTCCTTTAGGTTTTATTATCAGACAGCCCCCCGTAACATTAGGACTGAGCCAAGGGTCTGGCAGTTATGGCAGAATATCAGCAGTTACACCGTTACATACAAGTACTTGAGTCGCGGCTCAAGAGTATAGAGGATAAACCTCAGACCATGGTGACATCTGCACATGATCCTCGACTTGCTCTGCCAAACAGATATTCTGGTGATGCCAGATCATGTCGTGGTTTCATTAGTCAGTGTCAGATACACCTAGAGGTCAACTCTTCTCGCTTCTCTACAGAGAGGTCCAGAGTAGGCTTTATCATCTCCTTACTTCAGGACAAAGCCTTAGAATGGGCGACTCCTTTATGGGAGCGCTCTGATGTGGTTACTCTGAGACATCAAGACTTTCTTGATGCTCTTAAAGCGGTATTCATGGGTCCGCAGGTTACCCATGATGCGGCCCTGAGACTCTTAGATCTATCTCAGGGTTCGTTATCCACTAGTTCTTATGCCATTGCTTTTAGAACTCTGGTGGCAGAACTAGATTGGCCAGAGAAGGTGTTGATTCCTATCTTCTGGAGAGGGTTGGCAGGCTATGTCAAGGATGCCCTTGCTACTCGTGAGGTCCCTGCTTCTCTGGAGGACTTGATCACAGTAGCAACGAGGATCGACGTACGCCATAGGGAACGTAGACTCGAGGTCTCTTCCTCACGCCCTAAGCATCGGGCTATTCCAGTTGTTGAGGGTCTACTACCATCTTCCTCAGCATCTGAAACATCTCCCACTCCTATGGAGTTAGGTCATACGTCCTCCAGACTACGCAAGTCTGGTCTTCCTATATGTGACGTATGTCGTCAGGCTGGGCACTATGCCAACAAGTGTTCTAGTCGTCAGGGAAACTCCCAGGCCTAGTAACCATTAGAGGGGGGTTACTAGAGACGTCTTCTGCACCCTCTAAGTGTAGTATCCCAGGTCAGCTCTCATTCTCTGAGAATACATGGCCTATTATGGCTTTTGTGGATTCCGGAGCTGACGGGACTTTTGTGTCCTCAGGATTTGTAAAAAGACACAATATTCCCTCTATCATGTTAGAGGCGCCTATTTCTGTCTGTGTTGTTAATGGGACTATGTTGTCTGACTCCATTACATTGAGGACAGTTCCCTTGCGCCTTTCCCTGCCTCAGGGTCACATAGAGGAGATTTCTTTTCTTGTTTTGCCTGAGGGTATAGACGACATTCTTCTGGGTCTCCCATGGCTTCGGACTCATGCTCCTCACATTGACTGGGAGTCCGACAGCATTATTAGTTGGGGTTCGAAATGTCAGTCCCGATGTCTTCCCTTACCACCTAAGGTCGTTGCGGTTGCATCAACTGATCTCTCTCCCATACCTACACCCTATTTGGATTTCGCTGACGTGTGCTCCAAACAGGGTGCTGAGGTTCTTCCACCCCATAGGCCGTATGACTGTGCCATAGACCTTATCCCAGGTTCGGTTCCACCTAAGGGCAGGGTTTACCCCCTGTCGATACCTGAGTCGGAGGCCATGTCGACCTATATAAGAGAGAGTTTAAAGAAGGGGTTCATTCGTTAGTCTGTCTCTCCCGCGGGAGCTGGGTTTTTCTTTGTTCGGAAGAAAGAGGGTGATTTGCGTCCCTGCATAGATTACAGGGGTCTCAACGCAATCACAATAAAGAACAAATACCCGTTACCTTTAATTTCGGAGCTCTTTGACAGACTGAGGGGAGCTCAGGATTTTACGAAGTTGGATCTGCGGGGTGCGTATAACTTGGTACGAATTCGAGAGCGTGACGAATGGAAAACCGCTTTTAACACCCGAGACGGTCACTATGAATACCTCGTCATGCCTTTTGGTTTATGTAATGCACCCGCAGTATTTCAGGACTTCGTAAACGATGTGTTCAGGGATTTACTGTTATCCTCTGTCGTGGTGTATCTGGACGACATCCTGATTTTTTCTCCTGATCTGGAGACTCATCGTCAGGATGTCGTTCGTGTCCTTTCCCATTTAAGGGAGCACTCTTTGTTTGCTATACTCGAAAAATGTGTATTCGAGCAGTCATCCTTGCCTTTTTTGGGCTACATTATCTCACAAGAGGGTCTGGCTATGGATCCTGCGAAGCTCTCTGCTGTCCTGGAATGGTCCGAACCTCATTCCTTGAAGGCGGTGCAACGCTTCTTAGGATTCATAAATTATTACAGGCAGTTCATACCCCAATTCTCTACTTTGGTGGCCCCTTTGGTGGCCTTGACTAAGAAAGGTGCTAATCCAAAAGTCTGGTCTACTGAGACATCCCAGGCTTTTGAGGCAGTAAAAAGACACTTTTCAACTGCTCCCGTTCTTCAAAGACTCGATGAGAATAAGCCCTTCCTCTTGGAGGTTGATGCCTCTTCTGTGGGTGCTGATGCGGTCTTGTATCAAAAGAACGGTGCAGGTAGAAAAAGGCTGTGTTTCTTCTTTGCTAAAACCTTTTCACTGGCAGAGAGAAACTATACCATTGGGGATAGGGAACTGCTCGCCCTGAGATTAGCCTTGGAGGAGTGGCATCACTTGCTGGAAGGAGCGAAACATCCTTTCCAGGTCTATACAGACCATAAGAATCTGACGTACTTACAAACCGCTCAGCGTCTGAATCCTCGCCAAGCTCGCTGGTCCTTGTTTTTCTCCCGCTTTCACTTCTCCATCAACTATCTGTCTGGGAGTAAGAATAACAAGGCAGACGCCCTGTCTCACTCTATGGTTTCTACCCAGGAAGAGATTGACGAACCTCGTCTTATCCTTCCCTCCACGGTTTTTCATACGCTCTCCCCTGTGATGTTAGACAAAATCCCACCGGGCAAGACCTTTGTGCCGCCTGATCGACAGAATGATATACTGTCGTGGGCCCACACCTCAAAGGTGGGTGGGCATTTTGGTATTAGGCAGACACGAAAGTTACTGGAGAGGTGGTATTGGTGGCCACACTTAGCCAGCCACGTCAAGAGATATGTCGGTTCCTGCTACTCGTGTGCTCGCAACCGTCCATTACGGCAGAGACCAGCTGGACTCTTGCATCCTTTGCCAGTGCCAGATAGACCATGGGAGGTGGTAGGCATGGACTTTGTGGGTGATCTTCCGTGTTCACAGGGACATCGATTTGTGTGGGTCATTACGGACCATTTCTCCCGGATGGTTCATCTCGTACCGTTAGCAAGAATCCCATCTTCCAGGGTACTAGCCAAACTATTCCTCAAGCATGTCTTTAGGCTTCACGGGATTTGTGTGGGTCATTACGGACCATTTCTCCCAGAGGGTTCATCTCGTACCGTTAGCAAGAATCCCATCTTCCAGGGTACTAGCCAAACTATTCCTCAAGCATGTCTTTAGGCTTCACGGGATGCCAGATTCTATCATTTGTGATAGAGACCCGCAATTTGCTTCCCGTTTCTGGGGAGATCTTTGTAGCCTTCTGCAAATTGAGTTGAATCTCTCTTCGGCATACCATCCGGAGACCAATGGTTTGGTTGAGCGTACCAATCAATCCATGATTATATACCTTCGACACTTTGTTGCTGAGAACCACGATAACTGGTCCTCCCTCCTACCCTGGGCAGAATTTGCCCTTAACAATTCGCTGGCTGAGGCCACTGGGCAGACACCATTCGTACTCAATAATGGGCAACACCCTAGGGTACCGGTACCGTTTCCCGCTGCTGCACCTTCTCCTCTTGTAGCCGACTGGGCAACTAATGCCAGAGAGGTTTGGGATCAGACTCAAGAGTCGATCCAAGCAGCTAAGGACCGTATGAAGACGGTGTCCGATCGGTTTCGTCGCCCGGCTCCTGTCTTTTCTCCAGGGGATTTTGTGTGGCTCTCTGCAAAACACGTGAAACTTAGAGTGAGCTCTGTTAAATTTGCTCCTCGCTTCCTGGGTCCTTATGAGGTTCTTCGACAGGTAAATCCTGTAGTCTACCAATTGAAGTTACCCGTCCAATTTAGGATCCAAGACAAATTCCATGTTTCACTGCTAAAGCTGGCTATTTTACCTCACGCTCGTGAAGTGCACTCTCCTGCCTCTGATTCCTCTCGCTCTAGCTATGAGGTACGACCCATAGTTGGTTCTAAGATGGTTAGAGGGCGCAGGTTCTTCTTGATAGATTGGGAGGGCTATGGCCCGGAACATCGCTCTTGGGAGCCTGAGAAGGCTGTCCATGCTCCCGACTTAGTTGCCGATTACCTGCGTCGCCGGGAGGGGGGCCCTTGAGGGGGAGGTACTGTTACGGTTGCTGTGGCTCTGGAGACTATGTGCGGATTTCTTGCTACTGCACATGTGCAAGCGCTGGAGACTAAGTCCTATCTTGGAGCCATTGCACATGTGCGGGTGACATCATCGCTGACACGAGGTCATATGTCTCTGACACCTTCTAAGCTGATTGGCCACTGGTCATGTGCTTGTGACACGTGGTCACATGTCTCTGACACCTTCTATGCCGATTGGTCGCTGGTCATGTGCTTGTGACGCTTTGCTCGGTGGTAGGCCAGCGTGACGTCATTGCTGTCATTCTGGCAGCGGATTGGCTCTGGTGTCCTCCATCTTGGATGAGGCACAGAGTCTATATAAGACCCTGACGCACGCCGCCCGGCGCTCAGTCCTCTTGGTTCATGCATGAGGGTAGACGCCCTGTGCACGTCCCTCTAGGCATCTCTCTGTCTATGTTAGGTGAGCGCTACCGGCAGGGTAGCGTTCTTATACCTTACAGCTTCGGCTGCAGTCCGTATCCTTACCTCTTAGTGGAGCGGACATAGGCAGGTGCCTGAGGCACATGGTCCGGGTGGGCCTTGTCATTTTACTCGTAGGTGGACGTTGCCGCTAGGGTAACGTTCCTTATACTGCGCCTGGCAGTTGTTCGTATCCTCGCACACTAGGGGAGTGAACAGAGGTAGGAGCTTTGTGCGGCTTATGCTGCTGTCCGTCTCTTTTGCACCACTAGAAGAGCGGACCTAGGCAGGTGCCATATCTAGTGGTTCGTGTCCTCGCACACTAGTGGAGCGAACGCAGGTAGGAGCTTTGTGCGGCTTACGCTGTTGTCCGTCTCTTTTGCACCACTAGAAGAGCGGACCTAGGCAGGTGCCATATCTAGTGGTTCGTGTCCTCGCACACTAGTGGAGCGAACGCAGGTAGGAGCTTTGTGTGGCTTATGCTGCTGTCCGTCTCCTGGCACCACTAGAGGAACGGACCTAGGTAGGTGCCATTTCCCACTCACTGCTTTTGTCTCTGTGATCTTTAACAGAGACTATTCCACACACCCTCCAAGTAAGGGAGGAATTGCTTTATTTTCTAATTATATTCCTCTGTGAGTTTAACAGAGGTATTGCACTCTGCACTTGTGCTACTATTTTTTACAGTGGCACACTTATATACCCCTTATCCTCTGACATAGTCTGCAGCAGAGTCTTTGCACGGTGGACCCTGACTGTCTGACATTAATTTAGGTTTTATTATCAGACAGCCCCCCGTAACAGTGAAGATGACGGCAGATAGAAGGTGAAGGTGGTGTCAGGTGAGTAGAATACTGAGGTCAGGGAACTTAGATTATGAGCACTATTCCAGCAGTAAGATTTTAAAAAAATCCTGGAGTGGTGCTTTAAGTTGCAGCTGACATTTTCAGAATTGCAGTGGGACTTTATAATCAACCCCATGAGGAAGCAACAGGAAACACCTGTTAGGGTGGGTAACTAAGCACCACTCTGTTGTCAGATACCTCATGTTATGCTCTTTCCAGTGGAGCTACTTTGTTTTTGTACTTTTAATTTCTTTTATACATGTTGGGAGTTATTATGAGTCTGTAGTGCATACCTGTTAGGTCCTTTCGCCCTCTGACATGCATTGTATTGCTTATTTTCTGACTAGAGATGAGCGAAACTGAAGTTCAAGGTTCAAGGTTCCTGTTTGCAAAACGACTACCATAAAAACAAAGTTTGGGTTCGAAGTTCGAATGCATTATGAGTTCGCACCACTCAAGCAAGCAGCACTGTGCTTGGGTATGATTCCTGTACAAGCCTCATGTAGTGTTGAATGGCTTGCACTGGGGGTAAAATCAACATGATCAGATGTAGTGTGCACACACAAAACAAAATTGAAAAACCCCGCTCAACCTCCCCGGAAGTGTTCTGCATATGGCTAGCTGCATTTGGGTGGAGTCCTGAACTGACCAATTATTGACTTCAATTGAGGTTCGATCAAGCAGGGGTCACAAACCGAGCTTTTTTAAGGTTTGGCTGTACCTGCCAAACCCAACTTCCAAAGGTTAGCTCATATCTATTTTGACCTGTATGATAATTCTACCTGATCCACACTAACTATCATATGTGGTGGTGACATTTCTTATCTGTGTATGTGTCTATTCTATTTTATTACTGTTTGTGTTGTTTTTGTATATAACTAAAGGAAATAATTTTAATAATGTATGGAGTAATCTTTGCCTGTATTGTATAAGAGTTGGAGGTATCTATAAAGGTTTACATGGGTCCATCTATACAGTTTTAATCACACTGTGTGATTGTAAGAGTTGTGGACTATGATTGTTGCGTTCCTGCCCCTGAAGATACCAATTGTGTCATTGTATTGTTGTGTAGTGTAATGTAAATTATGTCCTTTGTCTTTTGTAAATATTGTGTTATGTGAATTGTAACGTGTTCCTGTGTAACGTATAATGTTGGGTAGCGCGTATAGTAAGTATTGTATGTGGTAATGTGTTGCATAGTACTTGTTTAGGAAGTTGCTGGACAGTCAGAAACAGTTAAGTGTTGGGACTAGCCCAAAACGGGAGGGGTTAATATATAGGGAAAGGAGGCAGTTCTTCGGAGAGCAGAAGGAAAAGTGAAGTGAAGACCTAGTGTGTTCTAAAGATGGACATCTAGTCTGCAGGATGTAGAGGTCGTATGCATTGTGTGACTTGTGACAGGAGGAAGAAGAGAGAGTTCGGACAGGAGATAGCGTGATCCTCTCTTTTTGGTTTAAGCATCAAATGAGAACAAAGAGAGGGCTAGAGTTCGACCCTCGAATGAGCGGACCTAGACAGAAGAATCTGGAGTACAGACCAATGGCCAGACCCTTTAACTATCAAGGTACCGGTTATCCTAACTGGCATGTTAATGTAGCAGACTACCGAGTGGATTGTCTCCAAGTGTACGGGAGCACAAGGCTTTACTCTAGTCATGACTGGACCGTTAAGGAGACTAGACATGGTACCGGTGGAAGAAAAGGTGAGCTTCATAAACTGTACTGTTCTGTTAGGCTGGGTTGTGCTGCAACTCACAGGGCCAGCAACATTGGAAACAACCCAGCGCAAGCTGAAGACATGTCTGATGATGTGCTGTAAAACATATGAGCAAGTTTCATTTTGCACTCTTATGCGCTCTGACATGGCATTTCTCCAAGGTGTAATGTACAGCCATATATAACTTACTGGCTGGACTGTTCTGCATGCTGAACAGGTTAAATGGCAATTTAATCACCCATGATATAAAACCTCTCTAGGAAAGGTTTTTTTCCTCACTACAGCTTTTACATAGCATATACGTAATAAAATCACCACGATGATGATTTAGCTTGGGAAATCCAAACCTATCTAAAGATTCACTGCCCTGAATTCACATTATGGTGATTTATAGCAACTTCTCTGCTGCCTTCCTATGGAAAACACATGCGCAGATTTACTGAAAAGTCCAATATACTTGGAACTTAAATAGTCTACTCACCTACACATAATATTAACCCATTTCAGCTGCAACCAATTTCAAGAGTCCTATCGTTTATATGCTTTCGTCAATATAGTCATTTGAGGGCTTACTTTTTGTAGGACGAGTTGAAGGTTTGACTGGCACCATTAACTTTACCATATACAATGCTGATGAACTAGGAAAAAATATTCCAAATGGTTCCCAATTCCATCTTTTTTGGGGAGGTAAGGGGGAAGGTTGTTATGGTGTTTATTTAGTAAAAATTGCAAAAAAAATTGTTTTTATTGTCATTTTCTAATTCCCGTAACGACTACTATTTTTTTCCATCAATAGAGTTTGAAGAAGTAATTATTGTGTGGAGGATAGGGATGAACGAACCCGAACAATATACAGTCCATGGTTTGTACGGAACACAAATACAAAAGACGTATGGTCCCCCTAATTTTGATAACCAGCTAAGGCAAAGCAGACAGCTGCAGGCTGCAACCCTCAGCTTTCTGCGTTACCTTGGCTAGTTATCAAAAGTAGAGGGCATCCTCCTATGGCAATTTTTTCTTTATTTATAAATAGCTAATTTAAAAAAAAAAAAAAAAATGGCATGTGGTCAACTTTATTTTTCATAACCAGCCAAGGTAAAGCAGGCGTCTGGGATCTAGTATTATCATGCAAGAAAGGCCCATGGTTATTTGTCCCTTCCCAGCCTAAAAATAGCAGCCCGTACCCACCAGAAGTGGCGAATCCATTAGATGCACCAATTTAGGTGCTTTGCTGGCTCTTCCCGATTGCCCTAGCATGGTGGCAATCAGGTTAATATTTTTTGGGGTTGATTTCAGCTGTGAAATGACAGCTGGCATCAAGCACAATGGTTTGTAATGGATTGGCATCTATCAAACACCCCCATAACTAACCCGGTCAGTGTAATGTAAAAACACACACACACACTCAGGATGAAATAGTTTATTTGAATAGACTCCCACCCACTCTCTCATTCACCAAATAATTGATTTAAATAAATCCTCGAAATTCCAATGTAATCCAATGGTGTATTGTCCCTTGTCGTCCATCGAATTCTATTGAGCCTTGTTTTCAGAATGAGACTCCATAGGTTACTCACAGTCAGTTTGTGAGAAATTCCATGCCTGCCGCTGACTATGAGTGACCTATGGGGCCTCGTTCTGAGAAAGTTCTGAAAATGAGGCTACATAGGTCATTGGCGGTTAGCATCTGACACAAAATTTCCCACGAGCGTGAGAAATTCTGTGCCTGCCACTTACCACCAGAGACCTCTGGAGCCCCATTCTGAGAACAAGGTTCAATAGGATTCGATGGACGTCATGGGATATTACACCTTTGGATTATGTTGGAACTTCTAAGATTTTTTTAAATTAATAAATTGGTGAATAAGGGAGTGTGGAGAGCCTTTAGTGACCATTGGATCATGTCAGAACTTTGAGAATTTTTTAAATTAATAAATTGGTGAAGAAGGGAGTGTGGTGGAATCTTTATTCAAATAAACTATTTTTTCCTGTATGTGGGTGTTTTTTTTTTATTTTTCATTTACTAGGTTAGTAATGGGGGTGTCTGATAGATGGCTATCCATTACTAATCCCTGAGCTTAATGCCAGCTGACACTACACAGCTGACATAAACCCCCCAATATATTATCCCAATTGCCACTGCACCAGTACAATCAGAAAGAGGGAGGCAAAGCCATGGAATTGGTGCATCTAATGGATGTGACACTTCTGGGCTGTCTGCGGGCTGCTATTTTTAGGCTAGGAAGTCCAAATAACCATGGGCCTTCCCAGCCTGATAATACCAGCCCCCAGCTGTCTGCTTTACCTTGGCTGATTATCAAAAGAAGGGAAGACCCCATGTCTTTTTTTTAATTATTCATTTATTTATACATAAATAATTAAAAAAAATCTTGGGTTCCTCTCTATTTTTGATAACCAGCCAAGGTAAAGCAGATAGCTGAGAGCTGCTTTACCTTAGTTGATTATCATAAATAGGGGGATCCCACGCCTTTTTTAACCCCTTTACGACCAAGTATCTCTCTGATCAGCAACAGCGATTGAACAGTACAGGCATAAAGTCCCCTAAGGTGACTACTTAAATCAATAAAGAAAGTAAAAAAAAAGATATTAAAAATATGACCCCCCCCCAAAAAAAACTAAAAATTCAAATTACCCCTCTTTTGTGGCATTGAAAAAACCCATAAAAACAAAACACACATATATGGTATCACTGAATTCAGAAATGCTTGATTTATCAAAATATAAAATAAATTAATCTGATCGCTAAAGGGTGTAGCGAGGAAAAAAATTCAAATGCCAGAATTACAGTTTTTTAGTCACTGTAACATTACATTAAAATATAGTAACAGATGATTAAAACATCACATATTCCCAAAGATAACACTGGGGAACAATTTGAAAAAAAAATTCTGTTGAGTAAGGTTTTTGAGCTGATTTATACTAAAATTGGCATGCTGATTCCAAAAATGTAGTCAGTTTTTTTCTATCACGTCAAGTTTTTCCTCCTCAACTTACCTGCCATAGAAGCACAATTGCACTGATTTCTGTAATAAGACTTGTTATCTGAGTACAATTCGACTCATATAGAGCTACGTGGCAACTTGTAAGAGTAGTCACAACTGAGATAGTGTGGTGAGAGGTGTGTGCAGCTCCCAATACGTCATAATTATCAATATCTTTACACAAAAATTGTATCATAGTAGGAATAAATAGGATTTGTGATAGCTTTTCTCTTTACATTGGGCGCTTAGTTGTAATTTATATATCTTTTATGATTTTTTTCTTTGTTAGTTTTCAAAGCTTGTAACTTTCCATCTCAGTGTTTTAGTTACTTATGTACATATTTCCTTTGTTTCAGATCATGTCTGCTCCTTCTTCCTCTCATCGTAAATGCCTAAACAACCCTGACTCCTTCTGCTATATTTGTGGTGTTTTCACCATTCCAGTTCAAAGGGCAAACATCAGTGCATTTGTCAAACAAGCATATTTTGCATATTTTAAAGTAAAACTCGGTGATCAAGATAAGCCATGGGCCCCTCACATAGTGTGCAAGCAGTGTGTCGAGAGTTTACGGATGTGGACCAAAGGAACACGTGAAACGTTGGCATTTGGTATCCCCATGGTGTGGAGAGAGCAAAAAAGTCATTCCACAGACTGTTACTTCTGTTTAGTGAAAACATCAGGATTTAACAGGAAAAATAAAAGTAAAATAGAATATCCAAATCTACCTTCAGCTATTAGACCAATGCTTCGTTCAGCTGAAATTCCAGTGCCAGTTTTCGAACAGCTACCATCTCTAGAAGTTCTGAGTGATGTTGACGAACACAGTGACAGCAATGATGCAGAATTTGAAATTCACAAGGATTCAGTTCGTAAGGGATTTGATCAGCACGAGTTAAATGATTTAGCACGTGAATTGGGCTTATCAAAAAAAGCTTCAGAATTACTAGCATCAAGGCTGAATGAGAAACAGTTACTTGAACAAGGAGCGAAGATATCATACTTTCGTACTAGAGAAAGTACATTTTTGCAGTACTTTCGGTGTGACAGCGGTTTTGTGTTTTGCCATAATATTCCTGGTTTACTACAAGAATTAGAGTTTTCAATGTACAATTCAAATGAATAGCGACTGTTTATTGATAGCTCAAAGCGGAGTCTTAAGTGTGTCCTTCTACACAATGGCAATTTATTTGGTGCAGTCCCTATTGGGCATTCTGTCTCTCTTTGTGAAGAACATGGAGGTGTAAAGAGAGTTATTGAGTTATTGAAATATGACACACACAATTGGATCATCTGTGTTGACCTTAAAATGGTTTGCTTACTTCTTGGTCAGCAACGTGGGTACACAAAGTATCCCTGCTTTCTCTGTATGTGGGATAGCAGAGCTCGAGAAAAGCATTGGGTTGAGTCGAATTGGCCTCCAAGATCTGGTCTTAAACCTGGAGATCCTAACATTCTACATCAGCCACTTGTTGACAGGAAGAATATACTATTCCCACCTCTGCACATAAAACTAGGTCTCATGAAGCAATTTGTAAAAGCATTGCCAACTGACGGCGACTGTTTTAAGTACATCATGTTGGCACTTCCTGGACTGTCCATTGAAAAAATCAAGGCTGGTGTGTTTGATGGTCCACAAATTCGACAGCTCATCAAAGATGAACATTTCACTGGGACTATGTCAGATCTTGAGAAGAATGCTTGGTTATCATTCAAAGACGTCGTCAAGAGCTTTCTTGGAAATACACGTGCAAGTAATTACAAAGAAATTGTTCAGAAACTATTGGAGAGCTACAAAGCGCTTGGTTGCAACATGAGTATTAAACTACATTTTCTGCATTGCCATCTTGCCAACTTTCCGGAAAATCTTGGTGCTGTTAGCGATGAGCAAGGTGAACGATTTCACCAAGATTTGAAGGTTATGGAAGACCGTTACCAGGGTAGGTGGGATGTACATATGATGGCTGACTATTGCTGGAGCATCAAACGTGATTGTCCTCAAGTTAAACACTCCAGAAAAAGCTATAAATGTACATTTTTACCTTAAATACTTGCATATATATATATATATATATATATATATATATATATACATATATATATATATATATATATATATATATATATATATATCATTTGTAAAAAACATGATAGTGTTAAAAAACATATTTGTCATGCCTATTTCTTATATATTCCATTTTTTGTTCATATTTGTACTATTTAAAAAAAAACAAAAAAACACTTTTTAGGTACAGTAGTTTACATATTTTTGAGAAGACAAAAATTCAAGAGTTCAAAAACTTGACGTGATAGAGAAAAACTGAGATCATTTCTGGATTCAGCATCCAAAAATTAATTAAGAACAGTTGTCTGACCTAACTCCTAAAAAATTGCGTTCCCCAGTGTAATATAATTAAAAACGCCAGCTCAAGACACAAAAAATAAGCCATCACTGAGCCCCAGATCCTGAAAAATGAAAACACTTTGGGTCTTGGAAAATGGAGACAAAAGCACAATTTTTTTTTTTTTACTTCTGAATTTTTTTTAACCTCTTAGCTAAAAGTAAAACTATACATGTTTGGTATCTACGAACTTGTACTGACCTAGGAAAACATATTCTGAACACAACCACAAATCTAATAATAGGAGGGTGCACCCACTTATGCAACCACATTAATTTAGTTTTGTCATTTTTATCCCTCTACAATGATTTCAGTCCATTTTTCAATGGATTTGCACAGGTTATGTGTAACATTAGGAGTGGAAAAAGTTCTGAAATGATTTTTCTTGGTATGATTTTTTTTTACATGACAAACTCATGGTATTTTAACAGCGGTGTGTATACTTTTTATATTCACTATATATACAGTGCCTTGCGACAGTATTCGGCCCCTTTGAATTTTTCAACCTTTTCCCACATTTCAGGCTTCAAACATAAAGATAAAAAAATGTAAATTTTATGGTGAAGAATCAACAACAAGTGGGACACAATTGTGAAGTTGAACGAAATTTATTGCTTATTTTAAATTTTTATAAAAATAAATAACTGAAAATTGTGGCGTGCAATATTATACGGTGCCTTTAAGTTAATACTTTGTAGCGCCACCTTTTGCTGTGATTACAGCTGCAAGTCGCTTGAGTTATGTGTCTATCAGTTTTGCACATCGAGAGACTGAAATTCTTGCCCATTCTATCTTTGCAAATAGCTCGAGCTGAATGAGGTTGGATGGAGAGCGTTTGTGAACAGCAGTTTTCAGCTCTTTCCACAGATTCTTGATTGGATTCAGGTCTGGACTTTGACTTGGCCATTCTAACACCTGGATACGTTTATTTGTGAACCATTCCATTGTAGATTTTGTTTTATATTTTGGATCCTTGTCTTGTTGAAAGACAAATCTCTGTCCCAGTCTCAGGTCTTTTGCAGACTCCAACAGGTTTTCTTCAAGAATGGTTCTGTATTTGGCTCTATCCATCTTCCCATCAATTTTAACCATCTTCACTGTCCCTGCTGAATAAAAGCAGGCCCAAACCATGATGCTGCCACCACCATGTTTGACAGTGGGGATTCTGTGTTCAAGGTGATGATCTGTGTTGCTTTTGCGCCAAACATATCGTTTGGCATTGTGCCCAAATAGTTCAATTTTGGTTTCATCTGACAAGAGCACCTTCTTTCACATGTTTGGTGTGTCTCCCAGGTGGCTTGTGGCAAACTTTAAATGACACTTTTTTTGCATATCTTTAAGAAATGGCTTTTTTCTTGCCACTTTTCCATAAAGGCCAAATTTGTGCAGTGTACGACTGATTGTTGTCCTATGGACAGACTCTCCCTCCTCAGCTGTAGATTCTACAATTCATCCAGAGTGATCATGGGCCTCTTGGCTGCATCTCTGATCACTCTTCTGATTGTTTGAGATGAAAGTTTGGATGGACGGCCGAGTCTTGGTAAATTTGCAGTGGTATGATACTCCTTCCATTTCAATATGATCGCTTGCACAGTGCTTCTAGGGATGTTTAAAGTTGTGGAAATCTTTTTGTAACCAAATTCGGCTTTAAACTTCTCTACAACAGTATCACGGACCTGTCTGTTGTGTTCGTTGGTCTTCATGATGCTCTGTGCGCTTTAAACAGAACACTGAGACTATCACAGAGCAGGTGCATTTATACGGGTAGTTGATTACACACAGGTGGCTTATATTTATCATCATCAGTCATTTAGGACAACATTGAGAGATCCTCAATGAACTTCTGGAGTGATTTTGCTGCACTGAAAGTAAAGGGGCTGAATAATATTGCACGGCCCAATTTTCAGTTTATTCTTTTTTTACAAAAGTTTAAAATAAGCAATAAATTTCCTTCAACTTCACAATTGTGCCCCACTTGTTGTTAAATCTTCACCATAACATTATTTTTTTTATCTTTATGTTTCAAGCCTGAAATGTGGGAAAAGGTTGAATAATTCAAGGGGGCCGAATACTTTCGCAAGGCACTGTAACTTTTAATATTTCCTGAAGTTTTCACTTTCTGTGAATGTCATCAACATGTTCTAGGAAACTCTTCAAAGGTTAATATTACATCTAAACTGCTCAGGGTTTCTTGATCTTTTCACCATAGCTGTAGCCACAAAGATTCCCCTTATGAAGTAACAATGCAAACACATTTACATTCTATGGGCACTGGTGTCTTCAGTCACATATACAGTAATCATCTGTCCAGCTATAAAAAGTATTTTAAGCCCCTCTTTCCTGTAATCTATTCTAATAGTGACTCAGATAACAGAGGAGCAAATTGGTGTCTGTCATTACTCTTATGTTTGAAAATGCCGAATTTCCCCAAAATAAGACCTACCACAAAAAAACCCTAGCATGATTTTACAGGATTTTTGGGATATGCTTTAACTATAAGAGCTAATCCAAAAATGAGCCCTAGTTACAGTCACGGACAGTCATTAGGGGGCAGTCAAATGTTGCAATCTCTAGAGACCCCAGCAGAATGTAATATGAATATATTTGAATAAATGTTGTTTTTTTTGTTTAAGAATAAATGTGGACTGTAATTCATGAAATAATAAGACATCCCTTGAAAATAAGCCCTAGTGCATCTTTTAGAGCAAAAAAAAACAAACAAAAATACAGTAAATGACATGTATAGTCGGAATGTGTAGCCCTTTGAAATTTGTCATACATAGAGAAGTTAACTGGTCTATTTGATCCTCACACTTTGCATTTGCTGTTCTCTCCCATGTCATATAGTCCCAGCTTTTAATCTTCTGTCATCCTATCACAAAACTAAAGTTCTAATATTCAAAACCACTGGGAATAGATGGTCAGGGGGTAATTATATTGTTCTTTAAAGGGATTGTCAACTACTCACCTCCCCACCCCTATATGATTACAGCTGCCTTGAGGGCTCATTATTTGTCAGCTATTATAGTACTATATCCTTTTATTGACTTCCCATTCCTTGGGTGTTGTTGCCTGGGCTTTTCACCCATCTTTTTGCACCTTGATGTTGTAATTATATAAACAGAAAAAAACTTTTTAACCTTTTCATATTCAATAAAATTGTTACTTTTATTCAGCCTTAAAACTCTTGTTTCCAATTCTTTTTGAAAGTCCTTTATGGAGTGGCATATACATTAAATACGAGATGCGCATTGCTCAATTATTTATGTGTCTTACAATGATTACAGCAGCGTTGGTGCTTGCATTTTTGGGGCTCAAGTGAGGTTGTGATGTCTTGTTTGTGTCAATGTTGACATACAGTCATGTGGTTTCTGGCAATGAAAGGTCACAGTGTTTGGCTGCTCAAAATGCTCTTGACTTTCTGTTGTTCCTGTTGTTAGTATTCAGTGTATTAGGTATCTTTCCTGCTGGGTTTTCCTCTCTTCCCCTTTAGAACCCAGCGGAACCCCCCTTCCATCTAGCTGCTGATTATCAGTATTCTCCATGTGCTTAAATATTCCCACCTTCCCTGGACTTGATCTGGTGATATTATTCAGTTCATTCAAGCTCTGGTTGCAAGCAGGTGGCTTGTACTCATCTGTAGTATTGTTTGATGAACGTTTGCTGAACTTTTACCTGAGTTATCTGTGGTTAAGGGTACTTTCACACTTGCGTTATTTTCCTTCCGTTACAATCCGCCCTTTTGGGAAACAGCGGAATCCGTTAACGGATTCCGCTGTTTCCCATAGACTTGTATGGTTGACGGATTGTACCAAAAGGAGCTGCGTTGCTTCCGCTGGGCGACGCTCCGTTGCTTCCGCCCAGCGGGAGGAACGCAGCATGTAACGTTATTTTGAGCAGCGGAATCCTCTGGATTTCACTGCGCATGCTCTTTTTTTTTTTTTTTTTTTTTTTTTTAAATCAAACTTTATTTTGGCTCGCGGTGGCCGAACGTTCAGCTGAGCGCCCGGCCGTCGGCAAGCGACAGCGCTCAGCTGAATGACCGGCCACCAGCATGCCCGGCCGCCGGCAAGTCACAGCGCTCAGCTGAGCGCCCGCCCGCCGGCATGCCCGGGCGCCGGCAAGTGACAGCGATCAGCTGATCACCCGGCGGCCGGCTGCAGGGAGCGATCAGCTGATCACCCGGCAGCCGGGAGCGATCAGCTGATCACCCGGCGGGCGGGAGCGATCAGCTGATCACCCGGCGGCCGGCTACTGGGAGCAATCAGCTGATCACCCAGCGGCCGGCTGCAGGGAACGATCAGCTGATCGTTCACTATAGTCTGCCGCTGGTAAAACCGGGAAAAAAAAAAAAAAAAAATCAAAACGAATTGCGTTGTTTTGCAGCATCCGTTGCATCCGTTGTGTCACTATATGCAACACATCCGTTGCATCCGTTACACAACGCAATGCAACGGATACCGTTCAACGCAAGTGTGAAAGTACCCTAAGTAGTTTATGCATTTTCCCCCTGTGTGTCCGCATTGTATCTTTTCTAGTTTTTAGTGGGGTTCACAAAGAGCTCATCCCACCCATTCCCTATTTAGGGTCCAGCACTAGGGATACCTATTGTCAGGTGTCTTTCTCAGTGCATTGATGCAGAAGCTATCTAGGGTGGTGAGGAACCCCAGGGACCAGCGGTAGGTTTGGTCAGGTGTCACCATATCCCCCTTTCCTAGACACAGGGTGTCCCTTCCCTTTTGCCGTTCACTTGGTATTTCCTTGTACCTAGTCATCTCCTACTTTTCTCCCTCTGTATTCAAACATATGAGCAATCAACAGGAAGTGAGAGGCCAGCCACATCTCTCACTTCCTGTTGAGTAAGTCTGAACGTGGGGACAGTGAAGCCAGTGGACATGGCTCGCAGGGCTCGGGTGACGTTACAACCTCACATGAGCTCTGTTTGCATGAGCACTAACACAAGTAGAACCACGCCGTCATGAGGGGTTATTATATGCTTTTTTTATTTTAATAGAGCCAAACATAAGGAATGAGAAGGGAAGTTGGGGAACACAAAAGCGCAAAAAGGTGTTATCCTGCCAACAGCATTGGATGTAAAGGCAAGGTGTTATAAGGACTGGTCAGGTCTGGCCAGAGCCCCACCTAGGCATAACTTTGGGGCTCAATCCTAGTACAGAAGAACTTGTTTCCTGACCTTATTTGCCACAACTATTCGGAAAGCAACAACGTTTTTGCTATTTTCACATCTTCAAGGTTGGCTTTCGACTTGGAAAGCAAGCAAACGTTTTCGAGAGGTTCCCTATCTTGCCAGGGTTTGATCAGATTAACATGATACACTTTGAGCGGTTTCCTTTTCCTTGGCTGGTGTATCTTGTAGTTGACTTCTACCTTTTCCACCACTCACTAGGACCCCTGCCATTTAGCCAGGAACTTACTCATGTTGCTCTTAATGTTGTGGACCAGCAGTTAATAAAGTTGATAAAGTCTCAATTCTACCAAAAGGTGCCTAAAAATTGAATCAGATGAAGGAGTTGTGGCTAGCTGCGCTGCTGCTTGGTATGGAATACAGGATATCCAAAGAATCTAGGGTATAAAGAATAATAGCTTTTATTCTCAACGTATTTCAATGTATCTAGAACTTCTTCAGGAGAAGCCACAGAGAGTCATCTTTCTATAGTTTTTCCTGATGAACATATAGATCATTCAAAACGCATTGAGAATAAAACAGCTATTATTCATTATACCCTGGCTTCTTTGGATATCCTATATTCCATACCAACCAGCACAGCCACATCTCCTACACCTTATCCAATTTATAGGCACCTTTTGGGTGCCTGATTGAGACCTGATCAACTTTAACTGCTGCTCCACAACATTAAAGGGGGCTTTACACATAGCGACATCGGATGTCGCTCGTGAAAGCACCCACCCCCGTCGTTTGTGCGCCAGCAAACCGCCTCTTTTCTAAGGGGGCGGTTCGTGCGGCGTCACAACGATGTCACACGGCAGGCGTCCAATAGAAGCGGAGGGGTGGAGAGCAGCTGCATGGCAGTCACGCCCACCTCGTTGCCGGAGGACGCAGGTACGATGTTGTTCGTCATTCCTGGGGTGTCACACGTAGCGATGTGTGCTGCCTCAGGAACAACGAACAACCTGCGTCCAGAACAAGCAACGACATTTGGAAAATAGACGACGTGTCAACAATCAACGATTTGGTGACTATTTTGCATCGTTAGTGGTCGTTCGTACGTGTCACACGCAACGACGTCGCTAACGAGGCCAGATGTGCGTCACGAATTCCTTGACCCCAACGACATCTCGTTAGAGATGTTGTTGCGTGCAACGGGGCATGAAGAGTAATATAAATGTAACATGCAAAGACATTTTTTTGTATTGCTATTCCATGAATGTTGCACATCTCAATATATAGGCTGCAACGTTTGTGATATAGATGCTGTCATTACAGTCTATGAGCAGCCAGACTTTGACTTGGGGCCAGTTCTTCAAAACACTATTTTATTTCTTTATTGTCAGTCACTGTAGATTTTTTAAACATTGGATAAACCTAAACAGTGGATAAAGAGACTAAATGTTATTACTCCTTTATTTTACTGATTCTTTCCTCCAAACTTAGGTTTAAATTACAAATAAAATGAAAATATTTAGAACAAGTAAACTTGTGTTACACTTTTATTTTTTCCCGAGGCTTTTCACTTTTTAGATAACTCATAAAAAACATCTCAATAAATGTACTATCTCTTCTCTTTATTAAGCCTTGTGAAGCTTCAATAAACTGAATTTCCCCAGGTTTTCAGAATGGAAATGTTAGTCAATAAACATTCCCCTTTGTTTGGCTGCTGAATATATTGTAATAAGAAAAGAGCCATATGCCTGAGGTCTGTTTCCATGATACACACTCGCATTATTTGATCTTTATGATGCAGAAATAACACACAGTTTAGTTTGCTAATAAATGCCATAAATTGAAAGGCTCAGAAGAACCATGCCCAACCTCGGGTCTATTTTGTTGATTAACAATTTGTCCAAGATAAAGGTTTGTTTTCTCCCTCTACGTTATCCAAGAGACATGGAGGGCAGTACAGTACACATCATTCATTATACAATTTTACCTTGGGTTACAGCTCATAAAATTACATTTTCATAGCTCCTGTCTCAATTATCCATAATTGCTGGGTGTAGGAGTCAGTTGAAAAAGCAACAAACAACTTTGTCTTTCTTGAGCTAACAGGGCTGGAAGTGAGCTACTATTTAGATGTGTAACAGGATTGTTTTCTTGTTAAAATCAAATTGTTGTTAGTTCTGCTGAAAAACTAACCGGTGCATTGCTCGTGCTCTTTGACAGCAATCCAGGAGCCTAATATTCTGAAATCCTACATCCTAGTGCCACCTACAGGATCACTGCTATTCTTCAGGAAATAAAAGCTGCTTCTGTCTGTACGTTTAGAAGGAAATCTGCATTCTGTTGAAGAAATGGTGCACCCAAAAGCATTTTATATGATTGTTTTCACTTAATATTTTACATATTGGTAGAATTTTTTAGATGGATTGGCTAGTACAGACCAGACCTTAAGAAAGATACAGTGGAACCTTGGTTAACGAGAACAATCCGTTCTGGGAATGTGCTTGTTAACCAAGTTACTCATTCAGCAAAGCAAGATTTCCCATAGGAAATCATTGCAATGCAGACAATTCGATCCACAACTTGTTAAATGTCCCATCCTGGTCCCCTATTGTGCCATTCCACACATGCACAAACACGCACAAACACGTACAAACACGCACAAACACACACAAACACACACAAATTATGTTCACTTTACCTTCCGTTCCATCGCCGGTCTCCTGGATCTTGCAGTTTGCCGGTACAGGATGTGTATCGGGTAACCATCGCGATGAGGGAGGAACTTCTGCTGCCAGAGCACTGACGTCAAAGGGATGAGCCGCTTGCCTCTGATTGGCCAGCGCGCTGCCTTTCAGTAGCGGCTGATAGCGGAAGTTCCTCACTCATCGCGATGGTTACCCGATACACATCCTGTAGCGGGAAACTGCAAGAACCATGAGGCCGGCGATGGAACGGAAGGTAAGGTGAGCATAATATGTGTGTGTGCGTGTATGTTTGTGTGTGTTTGTGTGTGATTGTGCGTGATTGTGTGTGTTTATGCTGACTGCAAGAGCGGGTTAGAGCGCGGTGGATGTACGGAACCGGAAGTGTGTGCAGTGAGTATTTTGCTCGTACAGCAAAGCTTGCTCATAAACTGAGTTACAAATTTACAGCAAGCTATGCTCGTTAAGCGAAATACTCGCTAACTGGCTTACTCGTTATGCGAGGTTCCACTGTAATTCCTATTTTCAGTTTCTAGTGACATTCACTCCATGTCTAGTGTATGGCTGATCTTTGATGCAACATTCATTGGTGCAAGTATTTAAATTAATGTTCCCGATAAGAGATACTTTAGTGAAGATGACTGGCCTTACTTCTGCAATCCAAAAACCTACATAATCTCATGGTACACTCCCTCAATTTGTGTTTGTTGTAAAGTAATGTATTCCCATCTTGCACACTTATGTTCCAACACTAGGACCAGCATTTTTCTAAAGTTTAGGCAGAACTGCGAGATCTCACTGTAAACTGCATTGATACAGCAGTGGAAGGTTGAGGTTGCAGCTCATCAAGTCAGGATCCTACTACCTGGAAGTACAAATTTAACTTTTGCTAGAAAATGAAGTTAGAATTAGGGTACGTGCCCACAATGAATGTTACTAGCGTTTTTGATGCTGCGTAATTTTTGCTGCATCAGAAACACTGTGTTTTACAGTACAAGCAAAGTGGATGGGATTAATAGAAATCTCATGTCCAATGTGCTTCCTTTCTACTCTGCATAAACTCCTGTGGTGCATTTTTCCAAACTGCAGCATGTCAAATTCTCTTCTGTGAACCCTGAGTTTTCAGTGTGCAATGTCCCTATAGATTTGCATTAGATGCAGAAAATCCACAGGTAAAAAAATACTCATTATATTGATGAGCTGTGACGTTCCTGGTTTCAGCTCTTATCATAGTCGCCAGGTCTTGCTGTGCGCAGCATAAGCTGGCAAGGACTGCTGCTCAAAGTCTTTGGAGCCTTGTTCTGATTCTCCATAGCCTTTGCTCTAGGTAATCGAAAAACATTGTGGGAACTCCTGGACTATGTCAGAGCTGGAAACCTTGTTTTCTGATAAATTGGTGAATGAGGGACAGTCTCTTGTTTATATTTCTTTATTTTTAAATCTTTCAGGTTTCCATTTATGGACTATGTTGGATTCCCTGGACTATGTAAGAATCCTTGGACTACATTTAAATCCCTGGACTATGTAAGAATCCATGGACCATATACAACCTGCATGGGCTTTTTTTAATAATAAATTGGTGAACTAGGAAAAAAATCAGGGAGGGTTTTTACAATGAAACTACTTTTCTGCCTGTGTTTTTTTCTTTTAACCTACTGGATTAGTATTGGGGTTGTCTGATAGACACCTCTCTATTACTAACACCAGGGCTTGATGTCTGCTGGCACTACACAGTTAACATCAACCCCAACTACCATTACTCCAATTGCCACTGCACCAGGGCAATTGTGAAGAGCCAAGGTAAAGTACAGGAATAGGAGCATCTAATGGGGTCGCTGCAGGCTGCTATTTTTAGGTTGGGAAGGGCCCAATAACCATGGACCTTCCCAGCCTGATAATATCTACCTACAACTTTCTGTTGGTTATCAATAATATAGGGGGATGTCATTTGTTTAATTATTAATTTATTAGATTAAACCAGGCTAATTATCCTTTAGTGCCATGTGAAAGACACTAAAAGGTGTAAGTGTATAATATGTAGGGGGTTGGGAAGTTAGATATCTGGCTAACAGCTATAATGTGAGGAAGGAATCCAAAACTAGTGTTAAAAAAAACTCCTAAAATATATAATGTTTATTTGATATGCCTTAAAAACACAAATGGTGGACGCATATAAGAAAAAAACACTCCACAAATTTGACCGGAGGACAAAAAATTAGGTAAGTTCAGCAGGGAAATACAACAATCCTGAAGGGCCCTAGTGTTGCCCCTAAGGTCTAACTCTACCTTTCCGTGGAGGTCAGCACACTGATAATACGCAAATGGCGCCCCCGCTCACCGAAGACTCAACCTTGGAAACCCTAAGAAATCCCTAAACTGAGGTCCTACCAATAATAATGTGATCCACAATTCCAAGTCTGACTAAGGGTTAAATAACCATGCTCAAAAAAGTGATGACAAATATATCCACTTACTACATATCATACTGTGTCCCAATCAATCCAGTATGAAAAAACAATACAACATACTTGGGTCACTGGTGCGCACCACAGTACCCAATAGGAATGCAACAAGGAAAAATATTCAAAACAGAGCAAAAGTCAGACTTTATAATAGAGAAAAGCCACAAAAAAAATCTTCTCTTATTAGATGTAGTCATTCAAACATGGCCTCAACGCTTTCCTCCTGTGTTTCAGGTTCATCAGGAGGCCTGGCTGGTATATTGATGTCCCTGGATAGTATGGATGGAGTTTTTATGGCTTTTCTCTTTATTTCCTGATATGCATACACCAATTGTGTTTTTAAAGCATATCAAATAAAGATTATATATTTTTGAAGTTAGATATCTGCTGGATATCTATTTCTCTATCTTTTAGATCTAATAATATTTCTCTTATCTATCTATTGTGACGCACCTGCGGTAATCAGGTGTCACAAAATAAGGTAACAACAAAGCAACAGCTCAAGTCCTACATGACTGTGCCAGTCAGTACACACACACTAGCACACCAGGACATTTACACTCACAACCAGGGTGGGAGACCCCCTTTAGAGCCAGGTGACAGGGCTGGGCACTGTAAGCTAACAGGCAACCAACTGGGAACGGAGGGACCAGACCTGGGGGACGAGAGAGTGACCTGGGAAGTGTAGGTAGACAGCAGGAGGAGTCAGTGAGTTAGTTGGTAGGAATGAGAGAGAAAGGAGTAGAGAGTAGAAGAGTGAGAAGTGAGCAGTAGTAAAAAGACAGGTGTCAAGACAGACAACAGAATCTTGAGACACAGTGAAAGTAGCAAAGGTCCCGCAAAGACCTGAGTAGAAGGATCAGCGCCACTCAGAGGAGAAAGTAGCTGGAGAGCAAGCTAGCAAGCTCCAAGGACAGAGGGATCCTGTGGGGTGGACATCCAGGGCTCCCAGTACTTTCCACGCACGAGGTGCAGATCCCAGAATAGACTAGGACTTCAAGCCATCTATTAACTCTGCCAGGCTGGTGGGTTTCCAGGACTCATTTGCCACTACTAACATCCGAGGCATCAGCAGCAAAGAGGGGACCGGGAGAAATTCCCTTAAATAGTCCAAGCTGCCTGCGGCAGGACCCAGACACCAGAAGGACCCCCAAGTGCTCCAGGGAGGACTGACAAATACACCAGAGTTCAAAGGTGGGAGAGTGGCACCAGGTTGGCTGGCACAGGTATAGAGGACTCGGCACACCTGGGATCCAGCACATCTCCAGGGTGCGAACCCAGTAAGTAAAAACAACCAAACTGCACTCCCTGTCTGGACTGACTTATTGCTGCGCACCTTCACATTACCCCTTCACCTACCCCTGTGGAAAAGCCCTGCTCGCAGAGGGCTCCACCAACCATGCTGCCCCCATCCATCATCCCCAGTGGGAACCCCCAGTGGTGGCCCTACCATCCCTGGATGCAAACCGCAAGTGGCGTAGTCGGACTATACTTTTATTTTTATTTAAAAACTGTTTGACGGTGCCCCCGGGTCTGGAACCCCCTGAGCCACGGGCCGCCTGGATCAGAGCAGCTCGGCTGCCCCGGGGCGCGACACTAGCTATATCTTTATTTTTTTGTGTCTGTATATGTTTGTTTTTGTATATTTTTATATTTTTGGGTGGTTATAGTGTTTCTTATGAGATGGTGAAAGTTATAATTATGCAGGATTTTATACCACTATAATCTGTAATAACAATAATCCTGTTTTACTTTACCAGTTGAACGCATCAAAAATATATCTAACAAAAAACGCACACAAAAACTAAAGGAAAAGTACAGAAAGTCTGCAGTGTCATAAACTCATCAAACACTGATCATATCTGTCTGTATGGAATGTTTTTGTTAAAATATTTTTTCCATCTTATTAAATGGGTAAAATTGCAAATTGATAGGAGATGGCAGTTGTTACTGAGGAGGTTCTATGTAGCTAGAGGAGGGAGGAGGGGTGGAGCTCTGCCTCTAGCTCCTCCCTCCAGCTCCTCTTTCTGTTTCTAGCACCTCCCTCCTCCTCCCGTCATAATAGAATCTCATCAGTAACAGCTTCTCCTATCTCACTAATGGGAAAGTCTTCACTGAATACAGATTTTACCTCAGAATTGAGAATTTTGGTAATGATTGATCAATTCTGGCAGAAAAAGGAGCAAATTTGTCTTATAGCCTGTATTAGAAATTCCCTAATTTTCATGTGTACTAATGATGTATGAAATAAACATTAAACAACGGTTACGCTTTATAAATCAGCAATCAGATTATAGAGGCCCTATCAGCTCTCCTAAAGAGTACTTTTGGTATTTACCATGAAATAATTATCATTTTTTAGTACTTTGCCCTGTGCTGTTCCTTCGTTCATTTGAGATGTATCGCTACCCAAACTGACACTGTCCAATCTGTGCCGCTAGTGTCAGACTGTGTAGGAACCCATCACTGTGAGAAACGGAAAGGTAATATCATCATCCAGTTTTTAGATTGATCATAAATTTATACTTCAAAAGAATTATAAAGTGCAGAAATCTAAGAATGCTACCCAATTGTTATATCATGGCAAATATACAGTAGTGTCTAAATGTTTTGCATGTTTTTGTGTGATTACTGTCTGGTTGTTGTGAGGCCATTTTCCTGGTGATTTTAGTAAACTGGAAGCAAATGATTGTCAGCTCTAAGGATGAAAATTGTGTTTAACATTGTTTTATCCCTTTATGTGTTAGTTTTCCACATTTCCTGGGCCAAATGTTTTGCATATTTTGTCATGTGTAGTCAAATTTTGCCTACATTTTTTTATTGTGTTTGTATTTTTTTGATAACACATGACAAAAACAAAGCCAAACTTATCACCAGATGTCAGGAAGAGTTTTATTCTGAGTGAAGTGAGGCCAAAGCCAAACATATGTAGCCATGAAATTCAACTATTCACAAAGAAGGTTATGGAACAGCTGACAGATCTAGAAGTGGACGACCACTGAAAACGTTCTTCAGAGATGATGACATTATTAAGAAAAAGTCTGTATCTGATGTCCATAAACGTGCTATATAAACTTTGGACAAAATAAATGAAGAATATGGGGTCAAAACAAGTCACCAAACTGTGGTGCGACAGCTAAGAGTAGTAGGCTTGAATTCACAAGTTCCAGTCAAGAAGCCTTTCACCTCAGCAAAGAACCGGAAGGTCCGACTTGAGTTTGCTAAAGAACACAGCCAATGGAAAAAACAGATAGGTCTAAAGCCTGCTTTACACGTTGCAATTTCGCATACGATATCGTATGTGATTTGCAACGCCCCCATCGTATGTGCAGCACGTTCAATTTGTTGAACGTGCCACACAAACGATTAACCCCCGTCACACGTACTTACCTTCCATATGACCTCGATGTGGGCGGCGAACGTCCACTTCCTGGAGTGGGAGGGACATTTGGCGTCACATCGACGTCACGCGGCAGCCGGCCAATAGAAGCGGAGGGGCGGAGCTGAGCAGGACGTAAACATCCCGCCCACCTCCTTCCTTCCGCATTGTGGGCTGGGAGCCACAGGAGGCAGGTGAGATCTGTTCATCGTTCCCGGGGTGTCACACACTGCGATGTGCGCTACCCCGGGTACGGTGAACAATCTGACGTTCAATTCGTCAGGAATGAACGACGTGCATGCGATGAATGGTTTTTCGTTCAATCGCAGTTGCACGTCACTGTCACATGCTACAACAACACTAACGATGCCGGATGTGCGTCACTTACGACGTGACCCCGCCGACACATCGTAAGATATCTTGTAGCATGTAAAGCGGGCTTAACATATTGTGGTCAGATAAATCCAAGTTCAATTTGTTTGGCAGTGATTGAAAGCACTATATATACCACCCAATTGGAAACCATAATAATGTAAGGTACTAAGCACCTATAGTGAAACATGGTGGTGGCAATGTCATGGTTTGAGGATGCTTTTCTACATCTGCTATTGACCCTCTGTATAGAAATGATGGAAATATGAATTCCACCGTGTATAAGGATATGCAGGAGAATGTAATGCTGCCACATGGTAAACCCAAAGTTGGAAGGGGCTGGAAATTCCAGTAAGAAAATGATCCTAAGCATACATTCAATTTGGTCAAAACTTGGTCAGCAAAGAAAAATGTTTGCCTGTTGCAATGGCCAAGCCAGTCACCTGAGCTAAGCCCGTACCCATAGCAATAACAATGAATTATTTACAGATTTGGAAATGGAATGGAGCAAGATCCCTTAAGATGTATTGTATTGTAGTGGCTTCAATGCCTCGTTGGTGTGCTACAGTAGTTAAAGCAAGAGGTTATGCTACAAAGTACCACGTTATGGCTTTGTAAGCAATTAATTACTCTATTTTGTGATCAATAAATAGTATATGGAAAACTTTTGGCAGTCAGTTTTCTTTAATTACAGTATTATCAGAATATAAGATGCACTTTTCCTTCCCAAAATTTGGAAGGAATGTGAGGGGTGCGTCTTACAATCCAAATGTAGCATACTGGGGGGTGGTGAAGAGGTGTAGCAGGGGGCAGGGGCAATACTGCATTGGCTGTGCAGGGACTGCGGCGGCTGTGCAGGGTCTGCGACTGCAGCAGCTGTGCAGGGTCTGCAGCGACAGCTGAGGCTATGGGCTGTGAGGGCTCAAAACAATGGTGGCCAGAGTCAGCGCATGCGCAGAGAGAGCTTTTGGCTCAAGATCTCATTTGCACACGCAGCGCCTCCAACCTATTGATCTCCCAGCAGCGTATTTAAGGAAAATGGCGCCCAGAGGAAGCGTGTGCGCAGATGAGGTCTTGGCTTGTCATTAAGCGGACAGCTCAATCTGTGCACGCGCCAATTCCGGGCACCATTTCTTTGAAGCCCACACCACCGACAGAGCATCTGGGACACCTGTCACACTGCCCTGCTCCACACAGCCAGCACACCCCACATGGCAGCTAGCACAGCCGCCCCCACCGCAGCCAGCACAGCCACCCCCACCGCAGCCAGCACAGCTGCCCCCACCACAGCCAGCACAGCCGTACCCACTGCAGCTAGCACATCCGCCCCAACTGCAGCCAACACTGCTGCCCCAACACACCAGCACAGCCACCCACACCGCAGTCAGCACAGCAGCCAGTATCGCCCTATTCCAGCACCCCCGCACCTCCTGTGACCCCACTCGACCACTGCTGTCACCCCCCTCCAGTAGATACCACCAGAGTATAAGACGGACCCCTTTTTTTTTACCTTGGAGTCCGTGTTATAATCCGGTACGTCTTATAAAACAAAAAATATGTTAAATGATTGTACCTATATTCAAAGCATTTTGGTTAAAATTAAGGTCTTTCATGATGACAACTTCGTGCACTTTCAATTCATCAACAGGAAAATGGCATTACATCAACCAGACAGAAGTAATCACAATAAAAAATGACACAAAAAAAAATGCAAATTGTTTGGTCGCTTATGTAAGTATATGCTACATAGACATGCCAGAAAAGTTGACAGGTCCTTTTTAAAGAGTATCTACTCATAGACTTACTATTGAGCCCATAAACTGCTCTGTGGATGTGTTGGTTCAGGAACTGGTCGCTTTTGCCTACTGAAGTGAGCATTTTACCACATTGTTTTAACTGATCATTGCCACTATGTATAAGGGATACTTTGCACTCTACGACATCGCAAGTGCGATGTCGGTGGGGTCATGTCGAAAGTGACGCACTTCCTGCGTCGCTCTCAACATCATAGTGTGTAAAGCCTCGATGATACGATTAAGGAGCGCAAAAGCGTTGTAATCGTATCATCGGTGTAGTGTCGGCGAAAACCATAATTACCTTGCTGCGACGGTCCGATGTTGTTCCTCGTTCCTGCAGCAGCACACATCGCTGTGTGTGAAGTCGCAGGAGAGAGTAACATCTCCTACCTGCTTCACCACGGCCCCTGTCGGCTATGCGGAAGGAAGGAGGTGGGTGGGATGTTTACGTCCCGCTCATCTCCGCCCCTCCGCTTCTATTGGCCGCCTGCCGTGTGACATTGCTATGATGCCGCACGGCCCGCCCCCCTAATAAGGAGGCGGGTCGCCGTCCAGAGCGACGTCGCAGGGCAAGGTGAGTGCATGTGAAGCTGGCGTAGCGATAATGTTCACTACGGCTGCTATCACAAGATATCGCTGCTGCGACGGGGACGGGGACTATCGTGCTCGGCATCGCAAGCATCGGCTTGTGATGTCGTTGTGTGCAAACTGCCCCTAAGACTGTAAAGCTTTTTTAAGGGGAATCAGACATCACCCATGACTTCCAAACAACCATAATTTGTAAATTTCTTTATAAATGCCCTGTCTAACAAGGCCTTTATACTGTTTGACGTGTTAACACAAGTTTTTTTTAAGTCAGTTTTTAATATGCAAATAACCTTTCCATTAGTCGATGGGGCATTACTTTCCACAGACCAGTCATCGCCTCAGCATGTTATTATTACCCTGTGGGCCTGAAAACATGATTTCCAAAAGCCATTCTCATCGCCAGTTTTCTGCAAATCTTGTGTATACAGTGCCTTGCGAAAGTATTCGGCCCCCTTGAATTTTTCAACCTTTTCCCACATTTCAGGCTTCAAACATACAGATGTTAATGTTATGGTGAAGAATCAACAAGTGGGACACAATTGTGAAGTTGAACGAAATTTATTGCTTATTTTTTTTTAATCCAATTAGTCTTTATTAAAAACACGGCAGATACAAAATCATGCATGGTAAATTAAGAGAACATTTGTCCACTGCCCGCACATGAGGGCTCCATACATTAGTATACTCCAAGACAATCCAGTTACAATTCCTCTGCCTTACACTTTAACCATACAACAACATGGGGAGGGAGGAGAGGGGAGGAAAGATGGGGACTTCATTCAAGTAAGGGGGAACAAGAACACAGGGGGAGGGGAAGAAGGTAGGGTTGGGGGGGAAGTGGGGGGGTTAGTAGGGGTAGAGGGTTAGATGCCTGCCTGCATTACCAACCCCAGTCCACCAGCCGGGGCCATCAACTCCTCCTAGATTTCTCTCATAAACTGCTGCCTCAGTCAGGGTCTCAATGCTTTAGCCCCCTGGCTAGCCGAGCCAGGGCTATAATTCCATCAGCTCTATCTCAACTAGGTGCTCTTTGCCCTGGGAATAGTTGTGTAATAGGTGTTGCATGGCTGGATGACAGCCAGGGTTCCCATATTGTAAGAATTCTAGTTTTTTGTTTTAGGGAGTGGGCAAGGCAGTATTCATATTGGCATTGTTGGTCGATCCTACTATATAACTCCGCTCCAGAGGGAGCTTCAGTGGCCTTCCACGAATGGCTCAGACACTGTCTGGCAGCTATTAGAATTTGCACAATCAGTCCCCTAAAATTCTGCGGGTACGAGTCTATGCCCAAATTCAGAACTGCCAGCCCTGGGTTGGGGTTGGTGTGCACACCTGTCATTTCGCTAATGAGTCTGAAAACTGCTATCCAAAAAGGTTGGACCCTCGGACAGTGCCACCAACAGTGTCCCAGTGATCCCCTCTGGAGGCAGCCCTTCCAACAGAGCGGTGAGTAGTTGGGAATGTAATGCACCAATTTTGCCGGCGTAAGGTACCAACGTAGATGCACCTTTTTCAGCTGTTCCAAATGGTTAATGCATTTTGAGGATCTTTGCACCCACTGTGTCGCAGTATGCCACGCCGAGGGGGAGGTGTTAATGTCTAAATCTGATTCCCATTTTGTCATGTATGGGAGCTTTTGCTCGTCAGAGGAGTTGTTCAACCATTTGTAGGTTAAAGAGATTCCCGGTTGCCTCAATAGTTTTTTAAACAATAGCGCCTTAACAGTGGGCAAGGTCGGGTTTGATCCCGGGGGGAATTTTGTGCTTAGAAAATGGCGAATCTGCAGGTGTTGATAAAAACACCCCTTTAGGGAGGGGTGCTCCCGAAGTATATCGTTGAAGGGCCTAATCTCTGCACCATCGTAAAAGTCCGCCAAAACGCCAAAACCCGCTGCTTCCCATCTACTCAAATTTGTATGTGGAATGTGGGATTCTAATGCTCTGAGCGAAATTTCTGACAGCGGGACCTGGATCTTAGGGATCATCTCACTGCGCCATATGGCTATCGATGCTGTCATAGTAGGGAGACACAGGGTGGACCTAGAACGTTTTAGATATTCCACCTCCATCAGTTTCCTCGTTGAACCCTGGTCTGTCAGAGAGTTGTCAAGTTGAACCCACCTATGGGAGCTCTCCGTGTTCCACCATTCTTTGAGTGATTCTAGAAGAGAAGCTTTATAATAGGCCATCACATTAGGCGTACCCAGACCTCCCATTCCATATGGCAGATGCATAATCTTACTAGCAACTCTAGCTCTTTTATTACCCCAAATAAACTTATTGGTCATCGACTGCAGTTTTATCAAATATCTATATGGAATTTTAAGAGGGAGACACCTAAACATGTACAGCAGTTTAGGAAGGAACGTCATCTTAAAGGATTGAATTCTCACCATCCAAGATAGCGACAACTTCTCATACCTGCCTAGATCCTGACCCAAGTTTTTGAGTAGGTGATCGAGATTGGATCTGATTAGGGAATGGGTTGGTGTCAAACGGATACCTAGATAAGGGATACTGTCTTCGCACCACTGGAAAGGAAAGGCTGCCTCCAAAATCCTTCTGGACCTTGCGGGTACATTAAATGGTAGTACTAAGGACTTAGGGGCATTCAATTTGTAATACGACACCTCAGCAAAGGTCGACAGGGTGGACATCACTGCTGGAAAGGAATATTCAAAGTTAGTGCATGATATTATTACATCATCCGCATATAGACCCAATTTATGTTCATGCTCCCCTACCCTTATACCAGTTATGTTTGGGTTCACCCTAATCGCCTCCGCCAGAGGTTCCACCACCAGAGCAAAAACAATAGGGGACAGCGGGCACCCCTGGCGGGTGCCATTGGTTATAGAAAATTTTAATGAGCGAAAACCCGAGGCTAGAACTGAAGCATTTGGGTGAGAGTACAAGGCCAAAACAGATGACTTAATTCTTCCTTCAAAACCAAATTTCGTGAGCACTCTTTCCAGATATCCCCAGTGCACCCTATCAAAGGCCTTTTCGGCGTCGAGTGACAAGAATACACCAGGGACACCCGACTGCTCCATCACCCCAATTAAATCCAGCATCCGCCTAGTGCCATCTTTGGATTGCCTGCCCGCCACAAAACCCACCTGATCCGAGGCTACCAAGGAGGGGATTATTTTATGGAGTCTGGTGGCTACCATTTTTGAGTAAATTTTTAAATCACAGTTGAGCAATGAAATTGGTCTGAAATTCCCAGGGGTATCCGCCGTTTTCCCCGGTTTGGGTAGTGTAGTGATGACTGCTTCTAGGTTCTCTGAGGAAATAGTCCCGGTCGTTTGCCACAAATTAAAGGTCTTTAGTAAAAAAGGGGCTAGAATAGCGGCAAATTGCTGATAATATTCATAGGGAAGCCCATCCGAGTCTGGGGCTGAGTTTCGTTTAGAAGCTCTAATGGTGTCCAAAATTTCCTGTATAGTGAAGGGAAGATTTAAAGATTCTAATTGCCGGTCTGAGACCCGAGGCAATTCCAGACCGTCCAAAAACTCCTGAATTTTTTCCGGTGTTGGCTGAGGGGTTTGCGGGTCATCCCTTAAATTGTACAGGGCAGCATAATACTTGGCAAAGGCGTCTGCTATCCCATTAGGGTGCCTTATAAGTGATCCGTCTGGGCCCTTCAAAAATTCAATTCTAGATTTAATTTCCCGTTTTTTTGTTCTTCTAGCTAGTAAGGTGCTGGCTCTATCCCCCATTGCATAAAAAGTTGATTTACTCTTTTTAAGATTATGTTCATATCTATACAACAGGAGGGATTGCAGTTGAAACCTGCAAGTAAGAATTTCCCTGGACAGTGTAGACGATGGGGAGGCCTTGTTAATAGTTTTTAAGTGTTGAATATGGGCTATAATTTCTTTAATTTCTGCTTCTCTTTGCTTTTTCAAGAATGATGCAGTTTTTAAAAACTGCCCTCTAATAACTGATTTGTGTGCAGCCCATAAGGTCTCGTCAGAGACCTCCCCATTGTCATTATGCCCAAAGTATTCCAACAGGCCTGCCACACCCTCCTCCTGAACATTCTTTTGGTTCAGTAAACTAGTATTAAGTCTCCACTGAGGCACCATAAATCCACTAGTAGAGTCCTGTACAACCAAAGTTATCGGAGCATGATCCGACCATGTTATGAGACCCACTTCAGCACCCGTACACTTGTGAACAGTCTTACTATCCGTCAGGAAGAAGTCGATCCTGCTGTACGACCGATGCCTTGGGGAAAAGAAAGTATAGTCCCTTTCCGATGCATGAAGGTATCTCCATATGTCATGTAGATGAAACTCCGCGACCAACTGTTTCAGTTCCTTTCCTGACTTAGCGGACCTCGCCGAGCAGTCCATAGATCGAAGAACTGGAGTGTTAAAGTCCCCGCAGATTATCTCCGACCCCTGTGCGGTCCTCCTAAACATCTGGAAAAATTTCCGGGCAAAAGTTAGTTGAGATGAGTTTGGAGCGTAAATCGATGCCAAGGTATACAAAATCCCATTCAGGAGGCACTTTAGAATAATATATCTCCCGTCTGCACCATAGGTTACATCAATCATTTTGAAAGCCACAGAGTTTTTAATCAGGATAGCCACTCCTCCTTTTTTTTTTTTAGAGTCATTTGCAAAGAACATATGTGGAAATCTTGGATGTAGTAGCCTTTTATTGTCATCAGTAAGAAGGTGAGTTTCTTGAATACATGCTATATCACATTTGGATGCTATAACTTCTCTCCACAGCATGGATCTTTTTGCAGGAGAATTGAGACCCTTCACATTGAGAGACAGAAACTTAATACTCATGGTGGATCCCAGAAAGGACGATGTTTCCAGGCAGGCCGACTGAGAGGCATAGGGCAGGCAGAGGCAGGCAAGGAGGACCAGTTAGAGACAGTGCACAGGTGGAGGGAAAAAACAACAAAAAAAAAAAAAAAAAAAAGAATACTTCAGCTTCATCCTTACCGGACAGCTGGGAAGTACTTGCTCGCCATAGGCGAGAACAACAGAGGGCTTAAGTGACATCACAGGTCACATGAGAGCTAGACACGCCTGCGGCTGGCGAGACTCCCTCAAGCTGGTTACCACTCAGGATTGATCTTTTTCTTCTGAGCATCTCCCTGATCCCGTCTCGAGTCTGAGTGCATTGTAAGGGGTAATCCCCAGGACTCAAGTAGTTTGCTCAGTTGAGGAGGGGACTGGCATACATGTGTTTTAGAATCCCTGAAGATAATCAATTTCACCGGGAATCCCCATTTATAGTGTATGTCATGCTCCCTCAGGATTCTGGAGAACTGGGAAAATTCTCTTCTTTTTGCCAGAGTTGCAGCAGACAGGTCCGGGAACACCTTTAAATCATTAAATTCATCTGGGAGGATAGGGTTATCCCTCAGTATCTGGAGCACTGCTTCCTTTGTTTTATAAAAATGCAGTCGTGCCAGCGTGTCCCTGGGCAGAGTGGGGTCGATACCTTTAGGTTTAGGGATTCTATGTATTCTATCCACTATGAGATCTCTTACTGTGTGTTCTGGGAGCAGTAGTTGGAGAAACTTGTGAAAGAAATCTGGCAGCTCTTTATCAGCTACTGACACAGGAATGCCCCTAATTTTAAGATTGTTCCTTCTGGATCTATCTTCCAGATCCCCAAGCTTGTTTTTCAGTATTCCCACCTCCTCCTCTAGTGCTGTGTTAGCATCAATCAGATCATTGTGTGACTGAGCAAGTTCGGCCATTTTAGACTCCACATGGTCTGTACGGTCCCCCAGTGATTTGATTTCCTCTTTAACTTCTTTAATCATGTTCTTAAGATCCCTGAAATCCTCCTGCAGTGATGACCTCAGAGAACTGAGCATGGCTTGCAGCCTTTCCTCTGTGAGAGGAGTGCCTGTGACACTGCTTCCCAACCCTGTCTCTTCCTGGTGTAAGGGAGACACTGCAGCAGCAGACATCTTCTGAGGAGAGGGGGATCCCCTATCCCTGGAATAAAAGTCAGTAAGCTTGGCCGGGGGGCCAGATTTCCGGGGTCTACCCTTTGGCATACTGTGCAGGGGGGATTATCACTGTTTCAGAGGAGAGTTCTCAGCGATTTGAAGCAGCTTTGAGCCAGTTTGTACAGCCACAGCACAGAGCTTCACTCTTAAACAGCCATTGCCTTCAGCATGCAGGCCACACCCCCCTCAATTTATTGCTTATTTTAAACTTTTGTAACACAGAATTAACTGAAAATTGGGGCGTGCAATATTATTCGGCCCCTTTACTTTCAGTGCAGCAAAGTTCATTGAGGATCTCTGACTGATCCAATGTTGTCCTAAATAACTGATGATAAATATAAGCCACCTGTGTGTAATCAAGTCTCCGTATAAATGCACCTGCTCTGTGATTAGCTCAGTGTTCTGTTTAAAGTACAGAGAGCATCATGAAGACCAAGAAACACAACAGGCAGGTCCGTGATACTGTTGTGGAGAAGTTTAACACTAGAACTACTGAGGTAGTCATTTTGACTACTTTGCACCATGTATTTCTATATAGGTGTCACGAGTCCAGTAGTTCTAGTGTTAAAGCTGAATTTTGTTACAAAAAGATTTCCACAACCTTAGAGAAGCACTGTGCAAGTGATCATATTGAAATAGGAGTATCATACCACTTCAAATCTACCAAGACCTGGCCGTCCATCCAAACTTTCATCTCAAACAAGGAGAAGATTGATCAGAGATGCAGCCCATGATCACTCTGGATGAACTGCAGAGATCTACAGCTGAGGTGGGAGAGTCTGTACATAGGACAACAATCAGTTGTACATTGCAGAAATCTGGCCTTTATGGAAGAGTGGCAAGAGGAATGCCATTTCTCAAAGATATCCATAAAACGTGTCATTTAAAGTTTGCCCCAAGCCACCTGGGAGACACACCAAACATGTGGAAGAAGGTAATCTGGTCTGATGAAATCAAAATCGAACTTTTTGGGCACAATGCCAAATGATATGTTTGGCGTAAAAGCAACACAGCTCATCACCCTGAACACACCCTCCCCACTGTCAAACACGGTGGTGGGAGCATCATGGTTTGGGCCTGCTTTTCTTCAGCAGGGACAGGGAAGATGGTTAAAAATGATGGGAAGATGGATGGAGCGAAATACAGAACCATTCTTGAAGAAAACCTGTTGGAGTCTACAAAAGACCTGAGACTGGGACGGAGATTTGTCTTTCAACAAAACAATGATCCAAAACATAAAGCAAAATCTACAATAGAATGGTTCACAAATAAATGTATCCAGGTGTTAGAATGGCCAAGTCAAAGTCCAGACCTGAATCCAATCGAGAATCTGTGGAAAGAGCTGAAAAATGCAGTTCACAAACGCTCTCCATCCAACCTCACTCAGCTCCAGCTGTTTGCAAAGGAAGAATGAGCAAGAATTTTAGTCTCACGATGTGCAAAATTGATAGAGACATACCTGAAGTGACTTGCTGTAATAGCAGCGAAAGGTGGTGCTACAAAGTATTAACTTAACGGGGCCAAATGATATTACACACCCCAATTTTCAGATATTTATTTTTTAAAGTTTAAAATAAGCAATACATTTCACTCAACTTCACAATTGTGTCCCACTGGTTGTTGATTCTTCACCATAAAATTTAAATTTTTTATCTTTATATTTGAAGCCTGAAATGTGGGAAAAGGTTGAAAAATTCAAAGGGGCCGAATACTTTCGCAAGGCACTGTATGTGCAAATTTCTTTCACACAGGCCGCTACACCTCTCAAGATGGGAGAACGCGTTCAGGGTTCTGAGATGAACAGCACATGCCCAGAAGTGAAGAAGAAGCTCGTCATGAACCTAAGAGCAGAAGATCAAGTTTCATTGTTTCCAGACATGCGCAGTATGCCTCTGAAGCCGGGAAGCATTCACCCAGACTTTAATTGATAGCAAGGACTTTATACATAGTGAGTTCCATGTTGTCAAAAATAAAACTGTTAATAGTTTCTTTTTATCAACTAACAAAATGCAATGTGAATAAACAAAAGAAAAATCTTGCTCAAATTAATATTTGGTGAAATCGCCCTTTCTCGTCAACATCTTGAAGAATCAAAGGTAATCTGTCAGCAGGTTTTTGCTATGTAAGCTGTCGTCAGCATGCTGCAAGGATTGACACAGAAAGATCAGACATGTCTGTCTTGTCAGGGTCCAAACTGTTGTTTATTTGCTATGTTTGTTTTAGCAGCAGGACCCTTATCATTTCTCGAACCTACTGGCGGATATACCGCCAGTGCAGTTTATGTAGCTGCATTGGGGCCCAGTGGTTATGAGGGGAACATACAAGCCATTTAGTAATGAGGGAAATCTAGCCTGTTGTTCAGATCCAGAATCTCCAGGGGGCTCATTGCCATATTGCACTCATCTATCATAAGCTTTGCGCCGAGCAGGGAGTGCTGTTCCACTACACAATGTAGGTAGAAGAACCATAGGAATCCATCTTCTGTGGATAGAATGTAGAAGCTGCTGTGAAGTGATGACGTCACTGGAAGGAGCGCTCTTTCTCCTTCAGTACAGAGATGATCCTATCATCCCAGTGCTCAGCATTGTGCTGTGGCTGCTGGATATGAGAAGCTGTGGAGAAGTCAAACTGAGAGGACTGAGGGTCTGCGCCAAAGAGCGAGGGCCTATGTGTGAGTAATGTGAGGCGGTGTTTGTTTTTTGGGGGTCACAGGATAACTGGATGTTCCTACATGGGGCCTGCATATCGAGGGATTGTACAGGGAAGGTGCTGCATATTGGGGGATTGTACAGGGGAGGTGCTGCATTTTGGGAAATTGTACAGGAAGGTGCTGCATTTTGGGATGTTGTACAGGACAGGTGCTGCATATTGGGGAATTGTACAGGGAAGGTGCTGTATATTGGAGGATTGTACAGGGAAAGGGATGATTTTACATATGTAGGGCTAGATGGGGAAAGGGGTGATTTTGTATATGTGGGACTACGTGTTGGGAGGCAATGCAATTAAGGGGGTGATGTTACTCACTTGGGGAAGGAGGGGTGATGTTACTCACTTGGGCAAGGAGGGGGTGATGTTACAGTTGTTAGGTGGCTGCATGCTGGGGGGGGCCACATGCTGGGGGCTGCATGCTAGGGGGCTGAGTGGTGAAGGGTTAGGTTTGCTTGCATGGGGTTGCAAGCTGGGCTGCTGCAGGGGGTGTTTTGCATGCTGGGAGCTGCACGGTGAAGGGGGTGATGTTACATGCAGAGGGCTGCATAGGGAAGGGGGTTATGTTATGCACAGGAGCTGCGGACATGGGGAGCTGCATGAGGAAGGATGATTTTACATATGTGGGAAAGGGGTTGATGTTATGTATGTGTGTAATGGGGTGATATTATATATGTGGGGAAGCAGGTGATGTTGCGTATGTGGAGAAGCGGGTGATGTTACCGATGTAGGGAAGAGGTGATGTTACGTATATGTGGCAGTGGGTGATGTTAAATATGTGGGGAAGGAGGTGATGTTATGTATGTGGGGAAGGGGGTGATATTACGTATGTAGGGAAGTCCTCCCCACAATTCAATATATGGTCCTCAGTGTCTTTTCCACCCCACAATTCATAAAATGGCCCTGATGCTGGCCTCCCCACCCCACAATTCACTATATGGCCCTGATAGAGTCCTCTCCACCCTACAATTCATATCGTCCTCAGTGTCCTTCCCACCCCACATTTCATTATATGACTCTGATAGAGTCCTCCTCACCCCATAATTCATTACATAATGCTGATAACATCATCCACATCCCAAAATTCATTATAAAACCCTCATTGTATCCTACCCATCTCACAATTCAGTATATGGCCCTGATAGTGTCCACCACACCCCACATTTCATTATATGGCCCTGATAATGTTCTCCCCCCCACAATTCATTATATGGCCCTGATAGCATCATCCACACCGCATAATTCTTTTTATTATCCTGATAGAATAGCAAAAAAGGAAGACAGTTGCACTCTGAACTGCTAAAGAATGCAAACCATGAATGTAAGAAGATAGATATTCATTACTGCTTAAGCAAATCTAAGGAAAATTGAGATATTAGTATACAAAAATGGCCATTTCTATATTTGCCCAGTAGCCGCATCAAAGCATATCTTGTATACTGGGTACCTACTCTAACGCCTGTATCCATGTGTATGGAGTTTACTACTAGAGTATAAAATTACCTGTGGCTAATGGGGCAGGAGTGCACAGTCAGAGGGCATGTTTCCATAATCTAGACATCCCACAAATCATTATATGGACCTGATAGAACCCTACCAACCAACAACTCATTATATAGCCCTGATAGCACCCTCCCAACTCCACAATTCATTATATGGTCCTGATAGAGTCCTCCACCACTCCACAATTCATTATTAGACTCTGTTAACATCTTCTCCCACCTTTCAATTCATTATGAAGTTAGCATGAATTAATTGTGGGCGGAGGACACAGGACTGGGACTAAAGGGTGCTTTACACTCTGCAACATCACTAGCAATAGCTAGCGATGTCGTGCGTGATAGCACCCGCCCATGTCGCTGTTTCGTTATGGGGGTGATCACTGCCGTAGTGAAGAATATCGCTACGGCAGCGTCACATGCACATACCTGCTTAGCAACGTCGCTGGAGACACCGAACAATCTCTCCTTTAAGGGGGCGGTTCGTTCGGCGTCACAGCGGCGTCACTAAGTGGCCGCCCAATAGCAGGGGAGGGGCGGAGATGAGCGGCCGGAACATGCCGCCGACCTCCTTCCTTCCTCATTACCGGTGGATGCAGGTAAGGAGATGTTTGTCATTCCTGCGGTGTCACACATAGCAATGTGTAATGCCGCAGGAGCTGCAAGCAACCAGCGGCATGCACCACCAACGATATTATGAAAAGGAGCGACGTGTCAACGATCAACGAATTTTGACGTTTTTGCGATCATTGATCGTCGCTCCTTTTAGTCACACACAACATGGGTTTATGTGCACACACGTGTGCAGCCATTGGCCCGTGCCTCCGTGTGGAGCAGACGTGAGCCCATGTGCTCCACACGGATGCATGTCCATTTTTCTCCGGCAGCACGGGTGTCATGCGGCCCGCACACGTACCACACGGATGTAGTGTGGATGCGGTCCCATGTGACATGCGCCGGAGAAAACACGTGTCTGAGAAAAAAATAATAAATCTTTACTCACCTTCTCCAGCCCTCCTTTCTCTGCCGCTGCTGTCACTTGCTGCCGATCGCCGCTCATTATGCTCATTTAATATTCACTTCACTGCGGCTGGAAGCAGCAGCAGCGGGGAGTCGTCCGGGCTGGAGACCGAAGATCAGCACCACGGACAGCGACGCCAGGGACAGGTGAGTTGAAAGTTTCTGTTCTCCGTGTGTTATCATGGAGAACACACGGAGAACTCACGTAGCCCATAAACACGGGTCACAGAGGGCAAAACGCACCTCTGACACGTCCATAAAAAACGTGCGTGGTTTTTCACAAACGTGTGAAAGAGGCCTTAAACAGCGTATTCTCATTATTTTTGTTATTCACAACTCCTTCTCTTTATTATATAATCCTTTCATTTTAGATATAAAATGATTACTGATGGAGCAGCATTTAACCAGAAGACCGATCCATCAGAAAAGAAGCTTTCCCATGTTCCATCTGCAGCCACAATAATTTTATATCTCACAAGAGAGGATACTATGAAATGAAGAGAGGGCACAATAAAAAGCAAAAATAACAAGAGAATCCAATATGTAATGTCCGGTAATATACATAACAGGAGAGGGCACTAAATATATATATATACAGTTAGGTCCAGAAATATTTGGACAGTGACACAATTTTCGCGAGTTGGGCTCTGCATGCCACCACATTGGATTTGAATTGAAACCTCTACAACAGAATTCAAATGCAGATTGTAATGTTTAATTTGAAGGTTTGAACAAAAATATCTGATAGAAATTGTAGGAATTGTACACATTTCTTTACAAACACTCCACATTTTAGGAGGTCAAAAGTAATTGGACAAATAAACCAAACCCAAAGAAAATATTTTTATTTTCAATATTTTGTTGCGAATCCTTTGGAGGCAATCACTGCCTTAAGTCTGGAACCCATGGACATCACCAAACGCTGGGTTTCCTCCTTCTTAATGCTTTGCCAGGCCTTTACAGCCGCAGCCTTCAGGTCTTGCTTGTTTGTGGGTCTTTCCGTCTTAAGTCTGGATTTGAGCAAGTGAAATGCATGCTCAATTGGGTTAAGATCTGGTGATTGACTTGGCCATTGCAGAATGTTCCACTTTTTTGCACTCATGAACTCCTGGGTAGCTTTGGCTGTATGCTTGTGGTCATTGTCCATCTGTACTATGAAGCGCCGTCCGATCAACTTTGCGGCATTTGGCTGAATCTGGGCTGAAAGTATATCCCTGTACACTTCAGAATTCATCCGGCTACTCTTGTCTACTGTTATGTCATCAATAAACACAAGTGACCCAGTGCCATTGAAAGCCATGCATGCCCATGCCATCACGTTGCCTCCACCATGTTTTACAGAGGATGTGGTGTGCCTTGGATCATGTGCCGTTCCCTTTCTTCTCCAAACTGTTTTCTTCCCATCATTCTGGTACAGGTTGATCTTGGTCTCATCTGTCCATAGAATACTTTTCCAGAACTGAGCTGGCTTCATGAAGTGTTTTTCAGCAAATTTAACTCTGGCCTGTCTATTTTTGGAATTGATGAATGGTTTGCATCTAGATGTGAGCCCTTTGTATTTACTTTCATGGAGTCTTCTCTTTACTGTTGACTTAGAGACAGATACACCTACTTCACTGAGAGTGTTCTGGACTTCAGTTGATGTTGTGAACGGGTTCTTCTTCACCAAAGAAAGTATGCGGCAATGATCCACCACTGTTGTCATCCGTGGACGCCCAGGCCTTTTTGAGTTCCCAAGCTCACCAGTCAATTCCTTTTTTCTCAGAATGTACCCGACTGTTGATTTTGCTACTCCAAGCATGTCTGCTATCTCTCTGATGGATTTTTTCTTTTTTTTCAGCCTCAGGATGTTCTGCTTCACCTCAATTGAGAGTTCCTTAGACCGCATGTTGTCTGGTCACAGCAACAGCTTCCAAATGCAAAACCACACACCTGTAATCAACCCCAGACCTTTTAACTACTTCATTGATTACAGGTTAACGAGGGAGACGCCTTCAGAGTTAATTGCAGCCCTTAGAGTCCCTTGTCCAATTACTTTTGGTCCCTTGAAAAAGAGGAGGCTATGCATTACAGAGCTATGATTCCTAAACCCTTTCTCCGATTTGGATGTGAAAACTCTCATATTGCAGCTGGGAGTGTGACTTTCAGCCCATATTATATATATAATTGTATTTCTGAACATGTTTTTGTAAACAGCTAAAATAACAAAACTTGTGTCACTGTCCAAATATTTCTCGACCTAACAGTATATATATATATATATCTATATTATACATATACTGTATATCTAATAACATATCTATATTTGCAGCGTTGCCACCGTTAAAGGAAGGTATTTCTTGCGCAGGTTCCACAAAGTGTCGGTGTCCGCCCCTGCTTGGACTACAAAGTAACATGAATGGTAGTCCTCCTTGGATTGGTACCTCACTGTCAATGTAAAATCTTTATAGAGAGTCTGATGCAGGCGGAACAGCACTATCAGCTCTGCTACATGATTAAAGCTAAAAATTCTGATTGTGTTAGAACGGCTGCAGCTGGTAATCTAAGTGACACATTGTAGGATTCAGGATCTCTTTGCCTACATCATGTTGCTCTCAGTTGAGGTAGCAAAACTCTGCTGACAGATTCCCTTTAACTACGGATCTTCCGTGCATGTAGTGTTGTGCAAATCCTTCTGTGTCCTCGTGTAATCCCAAACAAATGCATATTTAGCCATGCGATGAAAACAATCTAGAACAACTTTATTATAATCCCAAAGGGAAAGATGCAAACACTATATCACCTAATAAAGAAAGATACATACTGACCATTAGATAGGACCCCTGGCATCCAGATGTGCATTTCATCTCAGCTTTTTCAAGGAAGATCCTTCTACAGAGGCAAACAGCTTGCCATTATCTAGTTGAATAAATTGTGATAATTCAAGTCCATATATTTTATTCATATCTGTATAGAATCTGTCCATTTTCCCCAGTTGACATTGAAGGAAAAAGAAGTTAAATGACTGCAATATTTACATTTTCTCTATAGAGCAAATTGACTTAAACAATTTTTCTTTATTTAAAAGTAAAAATTCACTCATTGAGAGCCAGAACCTAATATGCTTTGTTTTTTTAAATTTGCACTTTTGATACAAGTGCATCTCAATAAATTAGAATATCATCAAAAAGTTAATATATTTCAGTAATTCATTACAAAAAGGGAACCGCAGATATTATATAGAGTCATTACACACAGAGTGAAATATTTCAAGTGTTAATGTTGATGATCATGGCTTACAGCCAATGAAAACCCAGACATCATTTTCTCAGAAAATTAGAATATTATACAAGACTAACAGAAAAAATGATTATAAACTCAGAAATGTCAGCAGCCCCCATCATCTCCGGACACACCGGCGCTTGTCATCCCCGCACACTCCGGCCCCTGTCATCCCCGCACACACTGGCCCCCATCGGGCCCGATTTCTTTCTCCATGCTAACATAGGCTCACCACAGCCAAAATCTACCCATATTTGGGGGATCCTTCTAGTTACCTATATACCAATTACGGGCCACTTGCTTTGCTGCAGCTACCTCTGCTCCTGAAATAAATATGCCATATGGCATATAATAAAAATATTCACTCGCATGCTATCTACTAACTGCAGAGAAAGCTTACGCGACTACTGGACCTAGCCATTTATACATGATGAAGTGACCACCTTCACTTAGCCACCCCCTAATGACTTACACTCCATCATCTGGTTTGGATGGTTCATGGGCCATTAAGTTACTTTGGACTTCGTCCAGCTTCACATCAAACCTCTCTTTATCTATTCCTTAGGTATATAATCAAGGTTTAACGTATACCTCCTGTGGAGAATATAATTGTACACGGACCTCTATAGACCAATTGTCCTTGATAAAGACCCCTGAAGGGTCGATACGTTGGACATTTTTCTTTATTATATATCCCTGACCAATAAATAATGGGAGTTGCTGATCACAGACTATTTCCTTTTTCATTATTGGTGTGCCGAAGCTATTCTATTTTCTAGTACTATTTTTCGCTTCCCAACACCCTCTCTTTTGATAGTTGAGCCAGGTCTTACATACAGATACTGGTCATGCGTGGCTTGACACAAGGAATGCGACAATTGTAGACCATGTCCTGGATACCTCTCTGTGTGGTGGCTTTTGAAGCCTCCGGTTTCTTGTGCACCTTTTTCTACCACACTTTTTCCTTTCACTCAACTTTCCATTAATATGCTTGGATACAGCACTCTGTGAACAGCCAACTTCTTTAGCAAAGATCTTTTGTGGCTCACCCTCCTTGTGGAGGGTGTCAATGACTGCCTTCTGGACATCTGTCAAGTCAGCAGTCTAACCCCTGATTGTGTAGCCTACTGAACCAGACTAAGGGACCATTTTAAACGCTTAGGAAGCCTGTGCAGGTGTTTTGTGGTAATTATTCTAATTTTCTGAGATATTGACTTTTGGGTTTTCATTGTCTGTAAGTCTTAAGGTGGTGTCACACACAGCGACGGCGACAGCGACATCGCTGCTACGTCACCATTTTCTGTGACGTAGCAGCGACGTCCCATCGCTGTCGCTGTGTGTGACATCCAGCAACGAGCTGGCCCCTGCTGTGATGTTGCTGCTCGTTGCTGAATGTCCTGCTTCATTTTTTGCTTGTCGCTCTCCCGCTGGGAAGCACACATCGCTGTGTGTGACAGCGAGAGAGCGACAAACTGAAGCAAGCAGGGAGCAGGAGCCGGCGTCTGGCAGCTGCGGTAAGCTGTAACCAAGGTAAACATCGGGTAACCAAGAAGCCCTTTCCTTGGTTACCCGATATTTACATTAGTTACTAGCACCGCCGCTCTCACGCTGCCAGTGCCGGCTCCCTGCTCCCTGCACACAGCCAGAGTACACATCGGGTTAATTACCCGATGTGTACTCCAGCTACGTGAGCAGGGAGCCGGCACTGGCAGTGTGAGAGCACACCGCTTAGCGCTGGCTCCCTGCACACGTAGCCGGAGCCAGAGTACACATCGGGTAATTAACCCAATGTGTACCCTGGCTAGGAGAGGAGGGAGCCAGCGCTAAGCGTGTGCGCTGGTACCCAAGGTAAATATCGGGTAATGGTTACCCGATATTTACCTTAGTTACCAAGTGCAGCATGGCTTCCACAGCGACATGTGTCATTATGATTGCTGCTGCGTCTGCTGTGTTTGACAGCTAAGCAGCGATCATAACAGCTACTTACTAGGTCGCTGTTGCGTCACAGAAAATGGTGAAGTAACAGTGACGTCGTTGTCGCTGTCGCTATGTGTGAACCCAGCTTTAATCATCAAAATTAACAGAAATAAACTGTTGAAATAGATCACTCTGTTTGTAATGACTCTATATAACATAGGTGTTTCCCTTTTTGCATTGAATTACGGAAGTAAATTAATTTAAAATGCTTAAAAAGTCTTCAAATCCAAAAAGGTTGTCGGCAGAGGGAAGCATGAAGAGCTCTAAAATATCCTGGTAGACAGCTGCGCTGACTTTGGTCTTAATCTTAAAAGATAGCCTTCTTCAGGTAAACAACATGTTATTTTATCTGAAGAAGGCTAAATATCTTTTTTAAGATTTTTAGCTGAAACACGTTGTATTATCTTTCATTAGCCAAATAAAACTTCTTCTGTTATAATATATTTGGAGATCAGCGCCACCTTTTTGGATTTGAAGGCATTTTAAGCATTTTAAATTATTTTCCTGTGATCCTTGGGCGGAGGTGATTCACAGTGCATCAAATCCTGGTGAACAGCAGATTGGGATGGAGATTGCGGAGATTGATCCTAAATGGGGCTTTACACACTAGCGATATCGGTACCGATATGGCTAGCGTGCGTATCCGCACCCATCATTTGTGCGACACGGGCATATCGCTGCCCGTCGCGCACAAAATCGCGCTCCCCCATCACACGGATTACCTGCCCTGCGACGTCGCTCTGGCCGGCGATCCGCCTCCTTTCTAAGGGGGCTGGTCGTTCGGCGTCACAGCGACGTCACGCGGCAGGCATCCAATAGAAGCGGAGTTGCGGAGATGAGCGGGCCGTAACATCCCGCCCACCTCCTTTCTTCCGCATTGGCGGTGGAGGCAGGTAAGGAGATGTTCTTCGCTCCTGCGGTGTCACACACAGCGATGTGTGCTGCTGCAGGAACAAGGTACAACATCGCTATTTAGAGGTAAACGATTTTTTGTTTTAGGACGACCTCTCCGCGGCAAATGATTTTGGCCGCTTTTGCGATTGTTTTAGGTCGCACATAAGTGTCACACGCTGCAATATCGTTAATGACGCCGGATGTGCGTCACTAACGACGTGACTCCAACGATAAAACATTAACGATATTGTAGCGTGTAAACACCCCTTAAGGCCTTGTGCGCACTAGGCGTTTTTGCTGCGTTTTTAGCGGCATTTTTTTACCGCATTTTTGTGCTGAAAACGCAGTGACATTGCTTCCCCAGCAATGTCTATGGGTTTTCAGAAGTGCTGTCCGCACACAGCGTTTTTTTGTAGCTGCGTTTTTGTGGTGACCACATGTGTTTGACCCAACTTGCAATAAGGTGAGTGCAATTTATGCACATCTTATAACCAACATTTATGGATTTGAATTACTACATTTAGCGTGGCGCCGCATATGTCCCTTTTTATTTCTAACCCCTTAAGGTTTACATTCGGAAGCAAATTAACTTTTTGATGATATTCTAATTTATTGAGAACCACTTGTATATATTAATATTTCACATGTAATAGGTTGCAGCGGTAATATGACTAACTTTACAATCATGTTCCAAATGTCTTGGAGAGACAATTGTTAAAGAGGAGAGTAGCAATGGTTAAAATGATGAGATGAACCTAACATTGGGCAGCTTCCATATTGTTCAGTGGCTCCAGTCTTCTGATTTGTTTTGCAGTCACAAAGTATAGAATGTTTGCTGTTTTCCAACGGAAAGTGGTAGAAAAGTGTTTTCCTTGCGCCGTTAGAAGGATGCACTAGTTGGAGGAGCTAAGCACATTTAAAAGGTTATCCTTAGAACAAATTGTCTTCCAGCTGCTGACATTGTTTTGTGCTTATCACAATTTATACCGCTTGTTACACAAATAGAAGTGCAGCAAAACTAGAAAGAAGTATGCAATAAACAAAGAAATATGAGCCACTGTTCTGCAAGCTCATCCCTTAGATATTCCGCATGTACTCTTCGGTTTTCAGTCTTTGCAGAGCTCGCTAATATTAGCTGCCAGCGCACATATACAAGCAGTTCTGCTGATAAGAATAATAAGCATCGATATAAAGCCTTATCGTTCAAGTCCCTTTAAGTTAAATATTAGGAAATGTAATAATCCCTTCCATAAGATACATTTCTACTAAAATTTCTCCCTTTAGGAATGCTCCAATCAGGACCCCCAAGAAAACACACTTTTGTTGAAAATCAAATTAATCAGATCAAGTATGATAGTTTAAACAGAACCAATCAGCCCAATAAAATGGCATGTGCTTCCAGCCAATGTAGCGATCAGCAGATAAATACTGTTTAAAACCTGAAAAAGAAGCTGAAGGGAGAAAATTAAGTTTTATTCTCCCTGCAGCCGCTGTCATCTAGGCAACTTTGGGTTAATGAGCAGTCAGTTCTCACTACACAGTGAGCTTGCTGTAATTACTCTCCCTGCTTCTTTACTGATATTCTTCGCAGCACACACGCAACCAAGCAGACTATCACTCAATGGGCAGGGGGAGTGATTACAACTCGCTCACTGGGTAGTGAATGCTGACTCCTCACAGCCCATGAGATGCTGTCACGGTCTTCTCTTCCTGAGATTAGTGACAGGCTGGACTCTCATTTTTCAACTGAGGCCATACACATTAAAAATGTGTTTTTCTTTTGGCTGTTGCAGGTTGATTTCAGTTCTCCTTGCTAGTTGCAAGCTTATTAACCCTGCCCAGGTGTTTTTCTCTGAGTAGCACTTTTGGTCTGCATAAAAACCCTCTGCTCCCAGCAGAGGGTGCCAGATATTTAGATCAGTCTGGAGTTAGGCCTGGAGCTGAGGGGACGTGTCTGTTGCTGCTGCTGTCTGCTGTTTCAGTGTGTTTATGTAGCCTGTTTTGTTTCATTTTCCTTTCCTTAGTTAATAATCCCTGTACATCTTTTGTAGTTCCCTGGTGTTGGTCTTAGGTGTGTGTGTGAGTGTTTGTTGCTACCCCTGTCTGTCTTCATTTGTCGGTTGTTTACTTCTGTTCTTGCCCTTCCCCCCGGGTGATGGGTTGTGGAGGGGGGGTCTTACCATCAGCGACAAGGACAGGAGATAGGGAGATGTTGGGGACCCAGACCTCACTACCTTTAACTATATCTCTGGGTTGAGGGAAAGGCTAGGGTACACTTAGTCTGAGGGCTAGCGTAGGGGCTCCCCGCCAGTCACCCCCCCTCTTTCTGTTACCTTGTGACAGGTGCACAATGAATGGAAGCAAGCAACTGCAAGAAGAATATAACTTTATTTTCTCACTGCATTTGCACTTCTAACAGACACCTAGACATTTTGAAACAGTATTTATCTGCAGATTACCACTATGATTGCAGGTGAATACCATTTTTTGGGCTGACAGGTTCTCTTTAAAGTTTTGCATAGCACTAAATAACTAATCCTCTATCAGTCTTGTGGAGGAAAACATGAGAATGTGAATCAACAAAGATAAGAGGGCACAATTTATATTAATCCCATTCTGGCTCTATCTACAGTATAGATCCGCCAAAGTCAACATAGTGTGTAAGCGCTGTATTGACCTTTACAGATATAGGGTTAGTGCAAACTGGAATTTAAATTAATAAAATTGGTTCAGAAGCAGGTTCTGAGTGGTTAAAGCCCAATATGCTTCCTTTATCTTTCTATTTGATTGGAAATAAGATAGTAATGGAGGTGGGTCATTCAAGGTAACAGAACAATGACATTTTACACAACTCTTCATCATAATACCAAAATGTTTGATATATGGATCAATATAAGACAACAGATCCTACAGCCAAGCTACACTTTGTGAGATATAACTGCATAAAAAATTTAAGTTTTTTTATTTGTTAGTGTTAAAATAGTTGGACTTACTTCATTTTTTATGCCACTATATTTATATGCTTTATAAATATATATGTATATATATATATACAATACAGACCAAAAGTTTGGATACACCTCCTCAATCAAGCCCCCTTCACACGCACGTGCCTCCGATACGTGCTAGGTCCGTTTCCGCATGTACTGGAGACATGGGCACACGTATACCTATTAAAATCAATGGGTATATGTGCACGCACGTGTTCAGCCATTAGCCCGTGCCTCCGTGTGGAGCAGACGTGTGCCCGTGTGCTCCATACGGAGGCATGTTCGTTTTTCTCCGGCAGCAAGGGTGTCACACGGCCTGCATCCATACCACACGGATGTAGTGTGGATGCGGTCCCACGTGACACGTGCCGGAGAAACACATTGTTAAAATAAAAAAAACACATACTCACCTCCACCAGCCCTGCAGTCTCTGCCGCGGCTGTCACCTGCATCCGTCCCCCAGTGAATTTGAACAACGCATCTTCTTCACTGATGGCCGGAAGCAGCGTCAACAAGGCGTGGCCTGTGCCGGACACTGTCCTTCAGCACCACAGACAGCTCCGGAAGAATCAGGTAAGGCGGGACTATCCGTTCTCCGTGCGTTATTACGTATAACACACGGAGAACATGAATGTGCCACCAACACGGCACACGGGGAGCAAAACACCCCTTTAATACATACGTGAAAAAACGGTTCGTTTTTTTGACGTGCATGTGAAGGGGGCCTCAAAGAGTTTTCTTTATTTTCATGACTCTAAAAATTGTAGATTCACATTGAAGGCATCAAAACTATGAATTAAAACATGTGGAATGAAATACTTAAAGTGTGAAACAACTGAAAATATGTTTTATATTCTAGGTTCTTCAAAGTAGCCACCTTTTACTTTCATTACTTCTTTGCACACTCTTGGCATTCTCTTGATGAGCTTCAATAGGTAGACACTGGAAATGGTTTTCCAACAGTCTTGAAGGAGTTCCCAGAGATGCTTAGCACTTGTTGGCCCTTTTGCCTTCACTCTGCGGTCCAGCTCACTCCAAACCATCTCGATTTGGTTCAGGTCTGGTGACTGGGGGAACCAAGTCATCTGGAGTAGCACCCTATCACTCTCCTTCTTAGTCAAATAGCCCTTACACAGCCTGGAGGTGTGTTTGGGGTCATTGTCCTGTTGAAAAATAAATTATGATCCAACTAAACGCAAACCGGATGGAATAGCACGCCGCTGCAAGATGCTGTGGTAGCCATGCTGGTTCTGTGTGCCTTCAATTTTGAATAAATCCCCAAGAATGTCACAAGCAAAGCACCATCACACCTCCTCCTTCATGCTTCACGGTGGGAACCAGCCATGTAGAGTCCATCCGTTCACCTTTTCTACAAAGACACGGTGGTTGGATCCAAAGATCTCAAATTTGGACTCATCAGACCAAAGCACAGATTTCCACTGGTCTAATGTCCATTCCTTGTGTTCTTTAGCCCAAACAAGTCTCTTCTGCTTGTTGCCTGTCCTTAGCAGTGGTTTCCTAGCAGCTATTTTACCTTGAAGGCCTGCTGCACAAAGTCTCCTCTTAATAGCTGTTCTAGAGATGAGAAGGTGTGTCCAAACTTTTAGTTTGTACTATATATATATATATATATATATACCTATCACTGAAATATTGCAGTTTTTACCTTTTTACCTAGCTGGTGAGGCTCATAATATGCTGGATGCTGGTGCGTTCTTAACTGTACAGATAACTTTTCAGCATTCATTTCGTTATCATCACAGACAGGAAAACAAGAAAAGGTGATACCAGTATTGCAAAGTTGTAGACAGATTGAAATCAGTTGATAAAGATAGATCACTTCCAGTGGCATAAATTAAAGCTTGCGGACCCCAATGTAAAATCTTTATTAGGACCTCCATTTATGCTTAAGCTCAAGGGCCCCAGATGCAATTACAACCACTGCACCTATTATGGTTACCCCCCCTGCTTATTTCCTAATCCTCCCTGTTCATGTGATAGAGTACTCAAACTGCACTCTCCATTGTAAGTCAATAGGTCATTTCCTGACCAAGGTGGCATCTGTTAATGCGGTTACTGTGGACGGTTAAGAGCAGAAGTGCAGGAAATGTGCATAAAAACATAGAGTAGGAAAAAGACATAATACATTAGATAAAAACGGAAAAAGATGAAATAGACAAAAATAGAAAATATAAAAAAGAAATAAAGTAAAATATAAAATTACAAAGTTTACAATTTTTAATTAATAAATATATTTATTTTTTTATTACAACTAACTTTTTATAGTATAAACTGTACTAATAGTAAAAAAAAAATAGGTGATGCATTTCTTTAAATGATATATTTACATTTTGACTGCTTGAACTTTGTGCTGGAGTGTAATTTAACAATATTTCGTCAGACTGGACAAATACAACTACAAGTGTATAGCTTACTGCAGTTCTAAAATTAAAAGGCCTTGTCTGTCCAAGTGTCTGCTATGGAATTCTGATGAAAATGGTCATGAAATTTATCCATACTACTGCTTCCTCTGCTATCTTTATCTCCATCCACATTGCCACAGATGCTAAACAACAATTACATGTGATTTGTGCAGAAAGAGACATTTCTATTTCTTGTATTTGGGGCTTTATCAATGGATGAGCAGGGAGAAAGTAAATGACTGCAGTAATTGAAGCCCCTCTCTTACTTTGTCCTAAGATTAAATTAATGTTATGTGCACATTCAAGTGGAAGAAGCTGAGACCTACAGTACATGAAGTACTAATTTTATTTATTAGAAACATTATTTTTTTATACAGAAAGACATATTTTAAGATATTTTTAATTTATCATTGAAGGAGCAGTGGTGTAAAGTCACAGAGGAATGACTTTCAGCAAATTAAAGTTATAATTTAAGGAATGAAAAGTTTTGCAGTTCTGAATATACTTTATCAATCTTTCTTCATTTTTAAGATCTCAGCTTTTATTCATTAAAATATTTACTTCATTAGGCCCCCTTCACACATCAGTGAAAAACACACATATTTTTCACTAACCTGATAAAGGTGCATATGTTCCTCCGTGTGCTGTGATTTTGACTCATGTGTGATCTCCCTGTGCTATCCGTGATAATACACGGAGATCAGGTACTTATACTCACCTGTCCAGGCCGCTGCTGTCCGTGGTGCTGAAGTTTCCCGCTATGCTGTCTCCCCTCTGCTGTTATTTCTGGGTCGCGGTGCAGTGCATATTCATGAGCATAATTTGCCGGCCTGGAAGCAGAGACAGCAGCAGCTGAAGACAGCATCGCTGGAGACAGGTGAATTTAAAAAGCTTTTTATTTTAAATGTGTTTTTTTCTAGTATGTGTTTCATGGATCAAACCACTGTGTGGTCCGTGGGACAACAGTAATGCTGTAGAAAAACAGACATGTCTCCGTGCGGAGCACAAGGACACGCACATGGAAACACATCAGTGAGAAATCTCTAATGTGTGCACAAACCCATTGATTTTAGTGGGTCTGCATTTGTCCGTGATTCTGGTACGTATAAAAACTGCAACATACTTACCAGAATCACTGACATGTGAAGGAGGCCTTCAGATACATTGCTGAGCTTCTTAGGTAATGGAGCTTGTCATCTATTAATTTATACCTAATGTCTTCACACAATGGACAGTTTTTATCCACTAGAAATAAACAAGAATGTTTCTATTGAAAGGCAGATACAGTACAGTGGGGAAAAAAAAGTATTTAGTTGGCCACCAATTGTTCAAGTTCCCCCACTTAAAAAGATGAGAGAGGCCTGTAATTGACATCATAGGTAGACCACAACTATGAGAGACCATATGAGAAAACAAATCAAGAAAATCACCTTGGCTGATTTGGCAAGATTTGTTTTGACAAATTATGGTGGAAAATAAGTATTTGGTCAATAACAAAAGTTCATCTCAATATTTTGTTAGATATCCTTTGTTGACAATGACAGAGGTCAATCGTTTTCTGTAAGTCTTCATAAGGTTGGCACACACTGTTGGCCCATTCCTCCATGCAGATCTCCTCTAGAACAGTGATATTTTTGCCTGTAGCTGGGCAACACGCACTTTCAACTCCCTCCAAAGGTTTTCTATGGGGTTGAGATCTGGAGGCTGGCTGGGCCACTCCAGGACCTTCATATGCTTCTTACGAATCCACTCCTTCGTTGCTCTGGTGGTGTGCTTGGGATCATTATCATGCTGAAAGACCCAGCCACATTTTATCTTCTATGCCCTTGCTGATGGAAGAAGATTTGCACTCAAAATCTCACAATACATGGCCCCATTCATTCTTTCATATACACAGATCAGTAGATCAGTTGTCCTGATCCCTATGCAAAGAAACAGCCCCAATGCATGATGTTGCCACCCCTATACATCACAGTAGGTATGGTGTTTTTTGGGATACAACTCAGCATTCTGTCTCTTCCAAACACAATGAGTTGTGTTTCTATGAAACAGTTCTACTTTTGTTTTTTTAGACCATATGACATTTTCCCAATATTGTTCTGTATAATCCATATGCTCTCTAACAAACTTCAGATGGGCCCGGACATGTACTGGCTTAAGCAGGGGGACACGTCTGGCACTGCAATATCTGAGTCTTGGAGGCGTAGTGTGTTACTGATGGTAGACTTTGTTAGGGAGGTCCCAGCTCTATGCAGGTCATTGACTAGGTCTCCCTGTGGGGTTCTAGGATTTTTTCTCACCGTTCATGTGATCATTTTAACCCCAAGGGGTGAGATCTTGCGTGGAGCCCTAGATCAAGGGAGATTATCAGTGGTCTTGTATGTCTTATATGTAATTATTGCTCCCACAGTTGATAGGTTGCTTGCCTATTGCAGCTTCAGTCTTCCCAGTTTGGTGCAGGGCTACAATTTTGTTTCTGGTGTCCTTCGACAGCTCTTTGGTCTTCACCATAGTGGACTTTGGAGTATGATTGTTTAAGGTTGTGGACAGGTGTCTTTCATACAGATAACAAGTTCAAACAGGTGCCATTACTACAGGTAATAAGTGGAGGACAGAGGAGCCTCTTAAAGGAGAAGTTGCAGGTCTGTGAGAGCCAGAAATCTTGCATGTTGTTAGATGACTAAATACTTATTTTCCACCATAATTTGCCAAAACAAATCTTGCCAAATCAGACAAGGTGATTTTCTTGATTTATTTTCTTATTTTGTCTCTCATAGTTGTGTTCTACCTATGATGTCAATTACAGGCCTCTCTCATCATTTTAAGTGCAAGAACTTGTACAATTGGTGGCTGACTAAATACTTTTTTTCCCCACTGTAGCAGTAATCCTGAAGACTGCAATTGACACAAAAAGTACATCTAATATATAAAGCGCAATGTGTGTGTGTGTTTGTGAATGTGTGTGTGTGTGTATGTGTCGCGGGCGGGGAGGAGGGTGTCAGCACACCGCGCTCACCCCTTCTGCTCGGGTCCGGCTGCTCAGTGGTGGCTCGAGCCGTGGGCCGGATCCCGGGGGTTTCTTCGAGCGACGCTCCTTGCCCGTGAGTGAAAGGGGGTGTTTGGGGTGTTGGGATAATGTCCGTGACGCCACCCACGGTTGTGGTGATTGGTAGCACCACCGCTGCTTAATACGGGGATCCCGGGGATGGTGATGTGGAGCAGCCAGGTGTTGTGTTGCCCCTCCGTGGGTAGGGGTTGGTAATCCCGGGGCCCGGTGATGGCTTGGGAGGTGCAGGGCCTGGTGGGCGCAGGGACGCGGGGGCAGCGCTGTGCCTTGCGGCACTGTGGTACTCACTCAGCCTGAGACACGGACACAGTTTGTACGGTAAACCACACGGCTGGTAGGACGGTCCCACAGACGGCTGCTTTGCTTTCCCGGTAGGTGACGGTGATGTCCCTCTTCCTTGCACCTGTATGTACGGTTGGTTGCGATGGGTCCCCACCGGTAACCCGCTCCCCGGCTCCAAGCTGGGCCGGAGGAGCACTACACTTTGCCCGCAGGCGCTGGCCCTCAGAGACTGGTGCCCTGGCGGTGGCGGTGCCTCTGTTGTACGGGTTGGGCTGTTGCCTTCAATCGGGACTTGGTTGTTGGGGGAATCTACGTCCCCTTCACTGACGAATTCGGCAAATTTGGCGACTCCTAGCCTTGCCGGGATCCGAGAGGCCCCTGCCCTGGTGCTGACTGTCTTTCGGAACACTGCTCCAGACCACCGGGCACACAGCCAACGGGGTCCTTCCAGGAACTTCCAAACGGTCCCCCTCCGGACAGTCACCGCCGTCGCTGACCTTGCTGTTCTGGCCCTACACAAAGCTGGACCTTTCAGGCTTTCCTTCCTTCTTGTCACCTCACTTGCTTTCCTCCTTTACCACTTTTCTCTCTTTACTTTCACTTGGTTGTTTACACTTGCCCTGCCTGGGCTCTAACTGCTTGTTTACTCAAGCCCTGCCTGGGCTAATCTGCCTGGTACTTCCTGCCTCCAGAGCTGTGATCTCCTTGGTGGGCGGAGCCAACCGCCTGGCCCACCCCCTGGTGTGAATCATCAGCCTCTGGAGGAAGGCAACAAGGATTTCTGGTTCAGCTTAGGTGTGCCTACCTGGGATGTGGGGTGTGGTGGTGTGTGACCTGTGTCCCCTGGCTTGCCCAGGGCGACACATATGTATGTATGTGTGTATGTCCGGGATTGGCATCTGCACCGTCGCAGCTACAGCCACAAAATTTTGCACACTCACACGTCTGGACCCCGAGAGCGTCATAGGCTATGTTGTGAGGCAAGATTTTAACCCCACGCATTCCAATTTACCAATCAATTTTGCCCCTTTCTACATAATGGGGAAAAAGTGAAACGAAAAGTGTTGGAGGCAAATTGACAGCTGCCAGATGTGAACAAGAGGGACTTAAAGAATGAGAGCAATGGCGCCAAAGAGTGTATACCGTACAGTTGCTAAGGTGGGGCCCTGACATGGGATACTCACCACACTCGGGGATATGAACACACACACAAAATGCGCCACACACTACAACGTGCTTGAACACATAACCCACCCTCAGCACACATTTCACCACACATACACCAACCTCGCCACATAATCGCTCTAAAACACACACAAGCCTGGTACATATACCACCATCAGCAAACATTTCACCACACATACACCAACCTCGCCACATAATCGCACTAAAAACACACACAAGTTTGGTATTATCCTTCAAAAATAAAAATCTGATTAATAAGCAGCCAAACTACAAGAACAACAAATGTACCATATAGGAAATACGGCAGCTGTCAGTCACATGACCTGTCTATTATGTGTATGTGTGAGCTAATATATACTGTCAGGGGGGAGGGATTTCTGTTGCCTGGAGATTTATCAAGCTGCCAATAGCAACCACTCACAGCTCAGCTTATATTTTGCTACAGTTAATTAATCTGAGCTCTGATTGATTAATATAGGCAACAAAGGACAATCTCAGTATAACAAAGCTTGTGTGAGGTAATAGGTAGAGATGAGCGAACCGGTCGCGGTTTGGCTCGAGGTCGGTTCGCCGAACGGAGCTCCCGTTCGAGTTCGGTTCGTCGAACGTTCAACGAACCGAACTAGAACCAATAGGCTATAATGGGAGGCAATCACAAACACATAAAAATGCATTATAAATGTACACAAACAGTTAATAAACATTGCCATAACACTTACCGGTCCCCGCGATCCATTCTGCACTCTGTCTCCTGCCGCTATTCCATCCGATGATCGCTGAATCCTCCCGGTGACCGGCACTGCCAGCAGAGATGCAGGACCTATCGTGACGTCAAAATAGCCATGTGACCAGTCACGTGGCTATTATCTCATTGGCTACAGACTGGTCACATGACTATGACGCGTCATGTAGGACCTGCGCGTGCATCTCTCCGGTACACGGTGCACATTTGTGTATCGCCGTGTACCGGCGACATGCTCTAGCACACGGTCGACTCCCCGTTTCGTTAGGGACTGGCTGACACAGCCGGTCATTAACGGAGATTACCGTTGCCATAGCAACGCAGTTAGCGGTGACGTCACCGCTAACCGCGGCTCCGGGAGCACCGTTGCTATGGTAACGCGTCTGTTAGCGTTACCGCTAGCAGCACTGATCACTCACGGAGTGAAGGCTGCACGCTGCTTCTCGTGCAGCTTTCACGGAGTGAATGCTCCACGGGAAGCAGCGTCTTCCCCCATGCAGCAGTGATGTAGCAGAGCTGCATTTGTTGAACGAGAAAGACAGAAGAGCAGGATCGTGGAGGGCTGACAGGGGGTAATAAAGATGGAGTCTCTAATGTGTCTGTGTATTTATTTCTATTAAAGTATTTTTTCTCTGTGTGGTGTCTTTTTTTTAACCCTTTATTGGAGATTCTTAATGGCCTGACATTAAGAATCTCTGGCTTAATACTGGCTAGTAAAACAAAGCCAGTATTAACTCATGATTACCCAACAAGCCACCCGGCTCCAGGGCTGTTGGAAGAGTTGGATACAGCGCCAGATGATGGCGCTTCTATGAAAGCGCCATTTTCTGGGACGGCTGCGGACTGTAATTCGCAGCAGAGGCGCCCAGAAACCTCGGGCTAACCTGTGCTGCGGATTCCAATCCCCAGCTGCCTAGTTGTACCCGGCTGGACACAAAAATGGGGCGAAGCTCACGTCGTTTTTTTTTAATTATTTCATGAAATAAGTGAAATAATTAAAAAAAACGGGCTTCCCTATATTTTTGGTTCCCAGCCGGGTACAAATAGGCAACTGGGGGTTGGAGGCAGCCCGTGGCTGCCTGCTGTACCTGGCTAGCATACAAAAATATGGCGAAGTCCACGTCATTTTTCTGGTGGGCAAAAAACTTCTGCATACAGTCCTGGATGGAGTATGCTGAGCCTTGTAGTTCTGCAGCTGCTGTCTGCTCTTCTCCATACAGACAGACAGCAGCTGCAGAACTACAAGGCTCAGCATACTCCATCCAGGACTGTATGCAGAAGTTTTTTGCCCCCTGAAAAGATTATGTGGGCTTCGCCATATTTTTGTATGCTAGCCGGATACAGCAGGCAGGTACGGCTGCCCCCAATCCCCAGTTGCCTATTTGTACCCGGCTGGGAACCAAAAATAAAGGGAAGCCCTTTTTTTATTATTTCATGAATTTCATGAAATAATTAGAAAACAAATGACGTAGGCTTCGCCCCATTTTTGTGTCCAGCCAGGTACAACTAGGCAGCTGGGGATTGGAATCCGCAGCACAGGTTGGCCTGAGCTTTCTGGGCCCCACTGCTGCGAATTGCAGTCTGCAGCCGCCTCAGAAAATGACATTTTCATAGAAGCGCCATCTTCTGGCGCTGTATCCAACTCTTCCAGCACCTGCCTGCTATACCTGGCTAGCATACAAAAATATGGCGAAGCTCACGTCCTTTTTTTGTAGTTTTTTGGCAAAAAAAATAAAAAATGCTTCCTTGGATTTTCCATTGCCAGTGAAGGTAACACCAAGCAGTGGGGGTTAGCAGCCAGTAGCTGCTTGGATTACCCTTAGCTAGCAATACAAAAAATGCAGCGGGAGCCCATATATATATTTTTTAATTATTTATTTAAATAACTAAAAATAAAATGGGCTTCCCTGTATTTTGATTGCTGGACATCACAGTGTTGTAAAAATAAATCTTTAAAAAAATGACGTAGCGCTCCGCGGTATTTTTGATTCTCAGCGCAGATAAAGCAGACAGCTATGGGTTGCTACCCCCATCTGCCTGCCGTTACCTTGGTTGGCAATCAAAATACAGGGAAGCCCATTAATTTTTTCTATTTAAAAAATAGTTAAAAAAAAAAAATGACGTTGGGTCCCCCAATTTTTGATAGCCAGCTAGGGTAAAGCAGACGGCTGTAGCCTGAAAACCACAGCTGGCAGCTTTACCGTGGTTGGGGATCCAATGTGGAGGTCCCCTCAGGGTCTTTTTTATAATTATTTTATAAATATTAATAATTACACAATAAAAGTAGGGTCCCCCCCAAATTGGATCACCAGCCAAGGTAAAGCGGACAGCTGTGGTCTGGTATTCTCAGGGTGGGAAGGTCCATAGTTATTGGGCCTTCACAGCCTAAAAATAGCAGGCCGCAGGCACCCCAGACGTGGCGCATCCACTAGATGCGCCAATCCTGGCGCTTCACCCCAGCTCATCCCGTGCCCTGGTGCAGTGGCAAACGGGGTAATAAATCGGGTTGATACTAGCTGTAAAGTCACCTGAGATCAAGCCCAGCAGTTTGTGATGTCATGGCGTCTATTAGATACCCAACATCATAAACTGTAAGTACTAACAAAAAAAAAAAATCGACAAAAGAAATTTATTTGAAAAAACACTCCCCAAAACATTCCCTCTTTAACCAATTTATTAGAAAGAAAAACAAATCCAGGTCTGGTGTAATCCAAGGGGTTGCCATGACGATCCACACTGTCCCAGTCAATGAAGAGCAGAATGTTCCCCATTGGCTGGGAGAGCAATGCAGTGACCTGAGCTAACATCAATGGGTCAGCCCAGGTCACTGCAGGGCATGACAAGTGCTGCTGTCAGCGAGGTACATTACCTGCGCTGATCTCCAGCACACTGACAGCACCTGTCACTGAGTTCAATGACCGCCGCCTTCACAGCCAAGTATCGCGAGAGGCCCGTGACGCTAGTCAGTCTCGGGTCGGAAGCGAGAGAAGGTGATGTGACAAGCGGCGGCCATGGAGGACAGTGACAGCGCTGAGGTCGGGATGGCGGGACTTCATCACCGCAGGTAAACCGAGTGGGGCCATGTGTGCAGAGTGTGTGTGTGTGTGTGTGTGTGTGTGTATGTGTGTGTGTGTGAGTGTGTGTGTACATGCCACGGGCAGGAGGGGGCAGAGCAAGCTGAGCGGGGAAGTGTGGGCTTCCTGCACGTAACTAGGATAAACATCGGGTTACTAACCAAAGCGCTTTGCTTGGATATCCGATGTTTATCTTGGTTACCAGCTTCTGGCAGGCTGCCAGGATTGCTCCCTGCACACTGTAGCTGTAAAAAGCCCTGCTTTTTGCTGCTAGAACCGTTCTCGAACGTATCTAGAACTATCGAATTTTAGCAAAAAGTTCGAGTTCTAGTTCGATCTAGAACACCCCCCAAAATCACTCGAACCGCGAACTGCGCGAACTGGAGAACCGCGAACCGCGCTCAACTCTAGTAATAGGATGTCAGTTAGGGTGTGTTGGTGGAAAGGCTGATGTTAGTCACATTACCTCTATGTGAGAGGATATAGAAACTGTCAGTTACAGACTATTTTTACCACAATAATGCCTCATAAGAAAAGGAATTCCTTGGCATGAATGTCCGCTGATACGAAAGGAAAAGCTGCATTACGGGCCAATGAAAAATGTGAAGACCAAGAAACAAGGCTGACACACTTGAGAACAGCAGCTGCTTCCTCAAGGGCCAATGAACTTTCTGAGGAGAGGGAAGCGAGGCTTACTGACAAGAGAATAAGAACTGCTTCCTCAAGAGTGATGAGTGAGCACTAAAATGCTAGTGTACTCATTACCCATATGAGCAGGTCAAATGCTCAGACGGGCTCGATTCAAATAATGAGAATGATGGAAGTCAATGGGAAACTCATGCATTTTTCCAGAAGACCCTAACAGAAGGTCTGGGGGAGGTGGATAATTGTTGGAATAGATGGAAACAGTGCTAAAATGGAATGGAAACAGGGGAAGATGTCTGGATGCATCTCTGACACCCAGGTCACTGCAGGGAACTAAATAAGTTATTTTAAAAAAATGACGTGGGTCCCCCCATTTTTGATAACTAATAGAGATGATCGAATACCACAAATATTTGGCTTCGCGAATATTCGCCGAAGAGGTCCCCACTATTCGTCTATTTGCGAATATTCGATGCACAATGTGAGTCTATGGGAATTCCAAATAACAACTATTCGGGCTTCCCATAGACTTACATTGCACATTAAATATTCGCATAGCGGCGACCTACAGTATTTGTTGGAAATTTGCGAAGCCGAATATTTGTCATATTCGATCATGCCTAATAACTAACCAAGGTAAGGCAGACAGCTGGGGGCTGATATTATCAGGCTGGGAAGGTCCTTAGCTATTGGCCCCTTCCCAGCCTAAAAGTAGCAGCCCACAGCCACCTCAGAATTGGTGCATCTATTAGTTGCACCATTTTTGGCACTTTGCCCAGTTCTTCTTAATTGCCCTGGGCGGAGGCAGTCAGAGTAATATGTTTGGGGCTTGATGTCAGCTGTATAATGTCAGCTGGCATCAAACCCAGGGGTTATTAATGGATATGAATCTATCAGACACCCCAATTACTAACCCAGAAATAGCAGTAAAATACAGCTATTTACAGGTGCCAGGTAGTGACTAAAATAGTCATCAGAGCAGCGACGTTGATGAGAATGTAACTGTACAGGGGCCCAAGAGGTAAGGAGCCTATTTCTACCTCTAAAGCAGAAATTTTGCGTTATGATGAGCTATTGGACTACAAAGGGCCGATGTATTATTCTTGCTTAGTAGTCCACTTCTACCTGAGTCTGCCAGTGACTTTAAAGGCTGCTTTACACCAGACAATCTATCGTGCGATAGATCGTCGGGGTCACAGTTTTTGTGACGCACATCCGGCATCGCTGGCGATGCCGGCCTGTGTGACACCTCCTAGCGACGCAGTATCGCTCACAAATCGTGAGTCGGGTACTGCTCGCTAGGTTCCATAATATCGTTTAATTTAGTTGACCATCGTTTCCGTGGTAGCACACGCCGCTCCGTGTGACACCACGGGAACGATGAGCAGCTCACCTGCCTCCCGCGGCCGCCGCCAGCTCTATGTGGAAGGAAAGAGGTGGGCGGGATGTTTACGTCCCGCTCATCTCCGCCCCTCCGCTTCTATTGGCCGGCGGCTGTGTGACGTCGCTGTAACGCCGAACGTCCCTCCCACTCCAGGAAGTGGACGTTCGCCGCCCACAGCGAGGTCGCACGAGAGGTAAGTATGTGTGACGGGGGTTACTAACTTTGTGCGACACGGGCAGCGATTTGCCCGTGACGCAAAAAGGACGGGGGCGGGTACGATCGATTGTGAAATTGCACAATCGGTCGTACCGTGTAAAGCAGGCTTAACTGTATGGGATTTTTATCCTTTACAAAAGAACAAATATGTGCACTGCTAAACTGTATTACTAATTCTTTTAAATAATTGAAGCACATGATTATTACTTAGAAATAATCTCATTAACTCTGTGTGTTAAAAATGCCGTTGATTGACAACAGTGTTTTCTTCTGATGAAAGTCTGATTTGGCAATGATTGCTATTGATGATTCCTGACCTATCCATTCAGCATTACAAGGCTTGCCATATTTAGAGAACATTGTGCAAAACTTACCTTCCGTGAAATGGAATCCTAAAATTGCTGCTTCTGGAACTATTTTCAGTTGCCCTGGGTCACCACCAATGAAATGACTTTAAATTAACCATTGTTCTCCCATCATGAGAATGCTACCGTGCTTAGAACCCCATTTATGATTTTGACTACATGAGTGATGACAAGGCGCAGAACAGTTTAACACTATGAGCAATTTAGCACAGTGCTAATTTTAATGGTATTGATGTTTTCAATTCTTAAAGAGCAAAAGGTCTTTTATTGCTCATTATATATTGGTTAGTCATCCTACTGAATAAAATGACAAATGCTGCCCGCAGTAAGTGTTGTGCACACACTAGCATCAGAAGTCAGTTGGTTAACCTTGTGTTATGTTTTCTATGCTAACAAATTCAATATTAAGTAAAGTATATTAGTAAAGACTTTATTCAGAAAATTATTTTTAACAATTGAACACCTACAGTGTTGGACTGGGGTGCTAAGGACACACCAGTGATATTGATTTTAGGGGCCCACTCTAAGTGCATGAACATATTACTTAAAGGGAATTTGTCAAGTGCAACATGCACCCAGAAGTACGAGAAGTTCTATGGGCATGTAGCTAATCCCTGCCTAACCGTCCCTGTGAAGTGGCCGCAGGTCTGACCGCGGCTGAGTTCCCATAATCTGCGCCAACGAAATCCCCACGCTCAGATTTTATGCAAGGGTACATTTCTTTACTGGTAAACATTTCAATAACACACGCAGCTGGCTTAGCAGCACACATAATCAGAGTTTGCTATCTGAGTCTCTAACTTCGGACACACGGCACAGAACACAAAAAAAACAGCAATGATAAACAAGAATTCTGTCCCTGACTTGCCCTATGGGTTACATTACCAGTCCAAAACACAAGGAGGGAGGGCTCCCACGTAGCAGGCCTGGACTCCGGGTAAACAGCGGCGACTCCAAGGAGCAAAGATGGGGAAATCTTCAGCCCTCTCGCCAGAGGACTAGCATACAGTCTCTTGTTATGGAGGAAGGAGATGGTCCAGAGGTCCCTTGAATCCAGGATCACCTCTGCAGCAGTTCTGGCAATGCCTCACACGTCAGCGATGAGGGCAGTCTGAGGCAGGTCTGTTCTGGTACAGCTCCAGTAGCTCAGTGTCTTTTTTCCCGCACTTTTTTCCTGTCCAACCAGTCCCTGTGGGAGGGGGATCAGATTTTACAGTGTCCGCCCCTTGAGCAATTTCAGCACTTGTCCACAAGGTGGCAGCACCATCCTGTGTAATGTCAGTCTCCATGTCTTTTTCAGCCACAACACAGTGAGAGTTGTTCGCCTCGTTACACCTGTATACACAAGCATAGAAAAAGATATCTTTAGAAAAAGTATTTCTAAAGATCTTTGATCTTATGCTAATGAGTGTGGGGACTAGTCCCAAGGGGGTTATATCACCTGACTAGTCCACCCTCTTAGCATGGTAGCATGCCCACAGGGGCGTACTAACATTCTATTCAATCCAGCATCACCAGCGGTGCTGTGCATACCTGTGACCACGCTTCTGAATGCCCGGCACTTCCAGTCATGCGCAGTAGACCTCTCTGAAGCTGGGACACGCACACCCGGCTTCATACTGCACATGACCGGAAGTGCCCGGCATTCAGAGGCCAACACTGGTGATGCTGCACTAAATAGTATGTTAGCACATCCCTGTGGGCATGCTAACATGCTAAGAGGGCAGATTAGTCAGAGGATATAACACACTTGTGACTAGTCACCGCGCTCATTAGCATAAGATAAAAGATCTTTAGAAATACTTTTTCTATAGATCTCTTTATTTATGCTAGTGTATACAAGGACGGTTAGGTGGGGATTAACAATATGCACCCAGAACTGCTCGTGTTTCTGGGCGCATATTGCACCTGACAGGTTATGAATGACATATTTTCATATTCATTGTTAATGGCTGCACTTTTCCAAATGAACGGTAGTTTTACCCACAATTCTGAGTTTCAGTTAACAGTCAGTTGGAAAATCCTGCCCATTAGGTAGTCAAAAGGCATGTCAGTTGATTTTTGGCCACATAATGGTTGCATTTTGGCCACCAAATGTGAGCTAACCCTCATGAAAGGTATTTTGTGGAATGCAAGAAAATTGGTGGAGAAGAGGTCCCAGTGGCCATGTTGTGTGGATGGGTCCTGGGAATAGAGGATACTACGTAATTTGCTACTGAGCTTTTATTTCATATGAGCTTATGTATCTATATAATAGCTGAGTAGTTTGTTAAATAAATGATGAGAAGACATACGACAACTGCTTATAAAGGAGGTGTATGGACTAACCAGCACAGGGGCCCATTGGGAGAGTTCTCTGTTCCATTGTGGGTTAGCCCAAGCCTCTATATAGAATGTATATATAACTAAATCAAGTAAAGTGTACTTAGAGACGGGTGCGCTGACCAGCAATTGAGTGTAGATGTAACAGATGAGCAAAGGATACTGTATTAAAGTCTCCGTTATTTTCTTTTTACTCTACAGAAAGCATCTAGTCAAACATCTGGTGATGAGACCTGAGCTGACCTGTCTTGTGTGTCTAACACTCTGTACTTGTTACATTGAACTATGTACATTGTGTTCTGTGTTATGGGAAAATGTATTAGTTGTTTAGACATTTGTGGAACTGCTTAGTCCACGTTCATTCATCTTGTAAGGTCTTTGAGTCTAGAACTAACTAGAACCATAAATCAAATACACTTATTGAATATATATATATATATATATATATATATATATATATATATATATATATATATATATATATACAGTATGGTTTACAACCTATTTATAGAGCAGACCTAATACTTTTGTTTCCTTGAATAGATTTAGAAGAAAACATCGGCAAACAACTTTTTAGAAAATATTGTTATTACACAAAAAGGACTTGTTCACATGTTGTGTTTTTGTTGCTTCTTTTCTGCTTTTATTTTGGTCTCTGCAAAAAAACATATTTTATAGTAACTGAAAAGTGAATGAGATTTCAGAAATCTTATGCTTATTTTTTCCTTTCAGATTTGAGTTTTCAAAGTGTTATTTTTCATATCTGCAGAGTGTCAGTTCTTTTAGCATTTTTGCAGTGTTTTTCACCTATTCAATGAATGGGGAAAAAAAGCAACTAAAAGCACATAAAAAATGCATAAATAAAACGCACATATTTCAGGCAGAGTTTTTCGAACCAACACGGAGAATTTGAAGCAGATTATTCTGCAGCAAAAACCAATGTGTACATGTACCTGTAGGAGAAGGTCGCCCAGCAATTAACTGTGGTCTGTATGAAAAACTAGTAGCAACTGTTCGATTTTCCTGAGGCACAAGTACAGGAGAAATTACTGTACAATCATTACACAGCTTCCAGTGAAAAAAATCTGCTGTCTATGTAAATATATGGATTTACCAGGTCCTCCAGAGTAAGAGCCAGTCTGAGCTCTGTCTGAGTAATTGATGTCCTAAATATTAGGATCCCTCTCTATCAATTCAGGGTTTTAATAGGAGTTATCTACCATTGTCAAGTGGTTTACAAAAATTCATTAAACAGTCATGGCACCCTTGACATTGTACCAGAAAATGAAGTATGTCTTCCAGAAAATGTATGCAATTATACATGTTTTGTCATACACATCTTTATTTCTTTTTTGTGTATTAGAACAACATAAAAACGGATAAAACAAGCAAATTGGACATAATTTCACTCAACACCCCAAAAATTGACCAAATTGTTGGCACCTTTTTTTATCCACAAGTGTAGATAAACATCTTTGTTTCAAGCATGTGATGATCGTTAAAACTCACCTATGGCAAGTAAAAAGTGTGGGCAATAAGTTGATGCTTTGAGTTGTGTGCCACACTAAGCATGGAGAACAGAAAGAGGATGAGAGCTGTATGAAGACTTGAGAACCAAAACTGTTCAAAAATATTAACATTTTCAAGGTTAGATATCCAGCTCCGGAGATCTAGATGTTATTTGGTCCTTACAACGCATGGCACTGTAGCTAATATCCCTGGACATGAGCGGCAGAGAAAAATGAAAGGTTGGAAGGCAGGATATTCTGGATGGTGGACAAGCAGCCCCAATCAATTGTTCCATAGAAATTCAAACTGTCCTGCAGGCTCAGGGTGCATCAGTGTCAGCATGAACTATATATGTCAACATTTGAATGAAATGAAATTCTATAGTAGGAGACCCAGGAGGACCACACTGATGACACAAAGACATAAAAAACCTAGACTGCGGTTTGCAAAAATGTACACCAGTAAGCCAAAATCCTTCTTAGAAAGCATTTTGTGGACAAATGAGACCAAGAAGGGGCTTTTTGGTAAAGCACATCATTCTAATTGTGAGTACTTGGCTGCGTACTAAAGACTATTGGACCAATGGATGTAGAATGGACTCCACGTCTCTAAGGGATGCAGATTTTTTCCAGCATGGAGCGCTAGTTACATCAATCTCATTGTTGTGTTTTATTAGATATTTTCTTGCTCGTCAGTTTAAGGATAAGGAAAGATGCCATGGGAGCCACAGTTCACATGTACACATACCATTCTCCTTAAGACCCTAGAGCCATAAGGCCTGGCACAAGATTGGTAATTAGAGTAAAGTAATCAGTCCATTGTGGAGACCAAGTGGAGCCTTCAGCACAGGCGGTCCCATATGCAGTCCCAGGTTAGGGGTTTGGCCTCAGGAAAATATCACCACCAATAAACAGGTAGCATTGGAGGCAGGGGGTTTCCTGGGGGGCAGCTTGGGGTGCTAGGACACTGATGAGAGGATGGTGGGTTATTGCTGGCTGGAGTTAGTTACATGCGCTATGGTTGTGGTATCTATCTTTGGAGAAGCATAGGCTGTGACTGTAGACTATACTGTAGACCATACACTATCTAAAAAGACACATCTGCATGTTTTTCTCACTATCTGAAATAAAATCAGACCAAACCTTGCTTGTTTTAGGGCAATTAGGATTACCAAAATTATATTTGCCAAATGCCAGAACAATGAGAGAGAATGATTAAGGCATTTTTATTACTTTCTGCAAAGTCAAAGGTTTTCATGCATTAAGAGTACTATGTGTTTAAACAATATGGGACAACTCATAAGATGATGTCATGTGTTTAGAAGCTTCTGATAGGTTTATTGGGAATATCTGGGTTAATAAGAGACACACCTGTGAATGTATTTTAATGAACACCAGAAACACACTGTTTTTTGAATAGCATCATGGGAAAGTGAAAAGAAACCAGCCGAGATCTCAGAAAGAGAATTGTAGACTAGCACAAGTCTGGATCATCCTTGGGTGCAATTTCCAGATACCTGAAGGTGCCATTTTCATCTGCACAAAAAAATGATATGCAAGTACAAACAAGACTAGAATGTCCAGCCATCATATCACTCAGGAAGAAGACAGGTTCTGTGTACCAGATATGAACGTGCATTGGTCACACATGTGCATATCCACCCAAGAACAAAAGGAAAAGTTCTTGTGAAGATGCTGGCAGAAGCTGATAAGATTGGGTTATTATCCACAATGAAACAAGTACTATTTCAACATGAGCTGAAAGGCCACTCTGCCTGGAAGAAGCCATTACTCCAAAAGAAACTTTAAAATAGCCAGATTAATGTCTGCAAATGCACCCATGAACAAAGACTGTAAATTTTGGAGACATGTCCTGCGGTCTGACGTAAGTAAAATTGAACTGTTTGGAGAAAAAAGGGAGAAGCTTTGAAGCCTAAGAACACCAACCCAACTGTGAAACACGGGAGTGGCAGCATCATGTTGTTGTTGAGTTGTTTTGCTGCAAAAGGGACTAGTTCACTTCACAAAATATATGGCTTCATGAGAAAAGAAGATTATGTGGCAATACTGAAGCAACATCTCAAGACACCAGCCAGGAACTTAAAGCTTGGGCAAAAATGAGCCTTCCAATTAGACAATGACTCGAAGAAACTGCCAAACTGGTTACAAAGTGGTTTAAAAGGCAATGATTTGAAGTGGCCATCACACAACCCTGATCTCAATTCTATTGAAGATTTATGGACAAGGCTGAAAGGGCAAGTGCAAGTAAGTCGACCTACAAACATGGCTCAGTTACACTAGTTCTGTCAGGAGGAATGGGCCTACATTTCTACCAACTATTGTGAGAAGCTTGTGGGAGGAGATCCAAAATTATTGACCCAAGTCATACAGTTTAAGGGCAATGGTATTAAATACTAATGAAATGTATGTAAACTTTTGACTTTGCAGAAAGTAATAAAAATGCCTTAAAAAATTCTCTCTGTCTTTCTCATTAGTCTGGCATTTGGCAAATATGAATAATTTTGGTAGTCCTAATTGACCTAAAAGGGGAAAGGTTTATTCTGATTTCATGTAAGATAGTGAGAAAAACATACATTTGTATCTTCTTAGATGGTGTATGTAAACGTCTGGTTTCAACTGTGTATAGATATATAAATGTACTATATATGTACTGAATGTGTAAAAGATGGTTGCAGAAGTACATACATGAACTAGTCAAAAGTATTGCGGAATCATCACACTTATAAATATATCCAGAATTGGGTACTGTCAATATAATTAAGTCTTACAGGTTAGAATGTATCCAACTTTACAATATAATGTGTCTCACGCACCATAAATATTTCCAAGAAATTGTCCCCATTGCTACATGGGTATACAATATACATTGTCAATATTACACTGTCTCCCAGGGAAGCAGCCAGCTTTGAATGTTATTGACATAATGCTCCATGTCTGCATTCTAGAGACTGGAGGTTCATGGAAAATTCAGCATTTTTTGCACCATAGTTGTAGTATATACAGTTGTGGCGCCCTGGACTAGCCAGGTCGTCACAGGTACTGCAGAACACACACCCCCACCCCGAGACAGGCACATCAGCCAAACACAAAATCCTTGTAGCCTCCCTGCAGGGGCTGATGTCCACACCAGGTGGGGTGGAGCCAGGCGGTTGGCCCCACCCACTGAGGAGTTCACAGTCCTGGAGGTGGGAAAAGGAAGTCAGATCAGTTAGGGAAGTGCAAGTGTGAGGAGCGAAGAGGAGTGAAGGAGTAAACTGACCGTGTCCGGGTGCGTGGCCCGGGCACTAAGAGCAAGGTTGGCAGACGGTGGTGGCCGTCTGCAGGAGAGGCGAATCAACGCGGAACCGTAGGACCGGGGTCGGGCGGTGGCCCGCCGGTACCGAACCGGGGAGCGAAGTGAAGCCAGCACACACAGGCAGGGCCTGCGGACCCCGACCAGGCTTGGAGTCGCCGTTAAGAGGTCAAATCCGTCAGTGACCGGAACCCCAGGGGTTTCCTAACAGCCAAGACTCGATAGAAGGCAACCGCCGACCAGTAGAAGGAAATACAGCTACCGCCACAGCTAGAGTTCCAAGGGCCAGAGCCTGCGGGCAAAAGGGCTCCTCCGGCACATATATACGCTGGGGAGCGGGTTACCGGTGGGAAGCCATCGGGACCGAACATACACAAAGGTGCAGGGAAAGGCAGCCACCACTAACCGTCAGGGAGAAGCCACAGCAGCCAGCTGCGGGACCCGTCCATCCAGCCGTTTGGTTTACCAGAGACTTTGCGTACATTTGTGGCTGAGTGAGTACAACCGTGCCATCCGGCACTGCGCTGCGCAGTCCAGGCGACCCTGCACCTTGCCAACCCTGCCTCCCCGTCACCTCACCGGGCCCTGGGACCACCAACCCCTACCCACGGAGGGGGGAAACAACATCCCAGCTGCTCCCTACCATCGCTCCTGGGATCCCCGTCACCAGCAGCGGTGGTGCCCAACCTCACCACAACCCGTGGTTGGCGTCACGGACTAAAATCCCCAAACCAACCACCCCCTTTCACTCACGGGCGAGGAGCGCCGCTCGAGTCCCCGGATCCGGCCCACCGCTCGAGCCACCGAGCAGCCATCGCAGCAGCGCCGGACCCGAGCGTTAGCGAGCGCAGCGCAATGGCGTCCTCCCCGCCCACGACACAGTCGTTGCCGAATGTGTTGGGACCCTTGAAATTGTTCCAGAAAATGAAGTATTTCCCCCCCAAAAAATATTGCAATTACACAAGTCTTGTTTATTTCCTTTGTGTATATTAGAACAACACACAAAAACAGAGAAAAAAGGCAAACTGAATAATTTCACAGAAAATTCTAAATATGGGCCAGACAAAATTGTTGGCACCCTCAACTTAATATTTGGTTGCACACCCTTTGGAATAAATAACTGCAATCAATTGCTTTCTATAACCATCAACAAGCTTCTTACACGTCTCAACTGGAATTTTAAACCACTCATTTGTTTTGCAAACAAGTAGAGGTCTCTCATATTTGTAGGGTGCCTTCTCCCAACAGCAATTTTACAATCTCTCCACAGCTGTTCATTGGGATTTAAATCTACACTCATTGATTGCCACTTCAGAACTCTCCAGGCCTTTTTGTTTCCATCAATTTCTGGGTGCTTCTTGAAGTATGTTTGGGGTCAGTGTCTTGCTGGAAGACCAATGACCCTGGATGCAAAGCCAGCTTTCTGACACTATATTCGCCCCCTAAAAAAGATAGCAAAATGTGCGTTGGGGTACAGGGACTGGAGACATGCTGGTCGGACCACACACATCACTTTAACCCTGTAATATTCTTACTGATGAGTCTGTTGAGGAAATTGATCCACTGGACTTTATTGAACTTATTTATAACCATATAGGCTATGCTGGCATGTGGTTAGCACTGATCTGAGATACTAACATGGCATGTTCATATTGGTAGTAATTTCCCATCAGGTACTTTTTCTAGGATTAAAAGTATATTTATGTGACCACTTATGTGATACTGTATCTATGGTTCACTGATATGATACATTTGGCTGCCTTGGATGACATATTATTTTGGACACATTTTTTTTTTCTAACTGTGCAGTACATTACTGTCCAAAATCCTTTGGTATTCTTCAGATTTCATGATGCCTTGCACACAATGAAGGTGCCCAATGCCAGAAGCAGCAAAACCACCTGAAAACATTTTTGAACCTCCACAATATTTGACTTTAAATACCATATTCATTTCTTTGTAGGCCTCATTTCTTTTTCAATAAACAGTAGAATGATGTGCTTTATCAAAAAGATCTATCTTGGTCTCATCTGTCTAGAAGATGCTGACCTCTAAGAATTTTGGATTACTCAGGTACGTTTTGGCAAACTTCAGTCTATCTTTTTTACGTCTCTGTCAGCAGTGGGGTCCTTCTGTGTCTCCTGCCATAGCGTTTCATTTTATTCAAATGATGCACCCTGAGCCTGCAGGACAGCTTGAATTTCTTAGTAACTTGACTAGGGCTGCTAATCAGACTATTCTACATTGCAATCTATCATCGTTTTTCTCTGCTGTCCACGAAGATTAGCTACAGTGTCATGAGTTGTAAAGTTCTTGATTATGTTGCACACTGCGGACAAAGGAATATCAAGATCTCTGGAGATGGAATTCTAACCTTGATATTGTAGATATTTTTCAACAATTTTGGTTCTCAAAATGTCAGACAGTTGTCTTCTCCTCTTTCTGTTCTCCATGGTCCACAGGCATACAATGCAAAAAATGAGTTAACTTGTCCCCTTTTTATCTGCTTTCAAGTAAAATTTTTGTGTGTATCCTCTTTTTATTAAAATTGAAGTTAACATTTCACAGAATTCAAAAACAAACAAATATTGCATTATGCAGCCAAGGATACCTCCCCATAGCTGCAATATCAAGCATTGTAAACAACAACTGGGTTATCAAAGAGCTTAGTACAGTAAACCGAATCATAAGAAGTTCCCATCAATTGGGGCATCAAACCTCTAGAAGAAATGAAACAGGATGTAGAAGAGTGTAAAAGAAACACAGAAAATAGGAGTGAGAGTGAAAGAAGAGAAGGAATGTCAAGAGAAGGGTGAGGGGAGAGAGGACCAGTATCCTCAATCAAGGGGGCCCAAGAGAGGGCACGCTCTAAGTATTTCACACATTATAGTCCAATTACGGCATTCCAAGGATGATCTGAAGTGACGGGGAGTAAAAACATAGAATCCAAGGGGTCCAGATCTTTAGAAACTTGTCCACTGAGTCATTAGATTCTGTCGTTAGTGTCTCCATTTTGTGGATGTTGGTCATCTCCACAAACCATTCCTCCATGGTTGGCACCCTAGGGGATCTCCAATATCTAGGCAACACCATGCGAGCTGCAGTGAGACAATATCTCAACAGGCTCAACCTCTGTGATTTGATTGATCCTGGGAGGATCGAAAGTAGGGCCATCTCAGGAGTGCCAACCAAATTTTCCCCACTAATTTTATTGTGAGCTAGAAAGATGGACTACCAGAATGACCTGATGATAGGACAGTCCCACTAGATATGCAGCATTGTTAAGGTTAAGGCCCCGTCACACGCAGCGATATCGCTAGCGATATCGCTAGCGAGCATACCTGCCCCCGTCGTTTGTGCTTCACGGGCAAATCGCTGCCCGTGGTGCACAATATCGTTCGGAGCCGTCACGCGGGACTTACCTGCCTTGCGATGTTGCTTTCTAAGGGGGTGGTTTGTGCGGCATCACAGCGGCGTCACTAAGCGGTCTCGCAATAGAAGCGGAGGGGAGGAGATGAGCGGCCGTAATATCCCGCCCACCTCCTTTCTTTCTCATTGCCGGTGGCCGCAGGTAAGCTGTAGTTCTTCGTTCCCGCGGTGTCACACGTAGCGATGTGTGCTGCCTCGGGAACAACGAACAACCTGCGACCTTAACAATCCACAATTTTTTGAAAATGAACGACGTGTCAACGATGGACGATTTGGTGAGTATTTTCTATCGTTAACGGTCGCTTGTTGGTGTCACACGCAACAACGTCGCCACATATGCCGGATGTGTGTCACAGAATCCGGGATCCTAGCGATATAGCGTTAGATACGTCGTTGCATGTGACGGGGCCTTTAATCTCTCCTCCCCACACCTCAAACATCTATCAGAGACCCCTGGGAAAATTGCATGGAGTGTATCAGGACAATTGTACCATCGGGTGAGTATCTTAAAGTTTTTCTCCTGAGTGGCACAGGCCATGGAGAATGGTGAATATGAAGACCTTTTGCCAATCCTCTTCAGAAGTAGTTAGTCTCAGCTCTTTCTTCCACTTCTATATATAATTAAGACCCAAAACATTAGTCAAAAAGGAGTAAATAAAAGAGAAGATGTCTCAGGGGTCCTCTAGCAAAAAGTTGTTCAAACTGCGTAGGCTTGGCGGTAAAACTCGTACATCTACACCCTTCCATCAGGAAGGGCCTAATTTGGAGGTACTCCAACCATGTCAAGAGACTCCTAACCTCAGAAGATAAGAAAGAAGAAAGAGGGGTCAAGTGTGTTTTTTGCATTGCCCACACCTGTTGCTTACCACAGGTGAGTTTGAATGAGCATCACATGTATGAGATAAAGTTGTTTAACTAAAATTTTGGAATGATGTGAACTATTTTGTCTGGCCCATTTTTGGAGTTTTATGTAAAATTTTGTCCAATTTGCATTTCTTTGTCTGTTTCTTTTAGTGTTGTTCCAATACAGACAAAGGGGATAAACATATGTAGGACAAAACGTGTAATTGCAATAATCTCCTGAGAAAATTACCTCAGTTTTTGTAACAATTTGAAGGGTGCCAACACTTTCGACCATTACTGTATGTGCCACTTGAATTTATCACTGCATGCATGGATTTGATTTTTTAATTACTTTTTATATATTAATAATGTAATATGCATACCTTAAATAATGGGGTTTACCAGGTTTTGGCTAAAAATCTTCAGTCACTTTATGTAACTGCAGAGTGCTGAATCCTGACTGCATGCGGTGTGTAGGCTGTCATACGCTGGTATTATTGGTAAAATCAGGACTACATGGATGCAATTTGAATATTTGTGGTCACTTGTCAACTAGTCTCATCCGGTTTCTTTCTATTTACTTGTATTGAGAGAAGACAAAAATGTTCAGTTGACACATGAACATAAATATGCAAATTACATACACACGTAATATCCAGCTCACACCATCAATATTGGGGAATAGTGATGCCATGTGCTACACATCATGATTCTGTCGCCTGCCATCACATAGATGTAAGGGCGCTAGGGCTCTGCCACCCCCATAGGTAACGTACTGTGATATGTTTGACAAAGAACTGTGTTATGTTTGGAATGGCCACTAGATGGCCATGGTGTAGTGATTGCTTCCCTGGTACCTTCTGCGTAGAAAGGGGTTAGTTTCAGGGAGGAGTGTAGTTAATAAAAAGCAAGTACCTAGGAAGTGGCTAGGAGAGTCCCCAGTGAGGAGAAAGGAATAAATAGCTGCGTCTGCAGGAGATGCATCAGGCAAGGAGCCTGTTAACTATAATTTGCCTGGACCTGTGGGTCAGATTTGGACCCTGGACATGCAAGGTCCTAGAGTGGAGAGGACTGGTTGCAACTGCATCCCTACAAGTCGGTTAAGTCTGCTCAGTCTGAGTGGCGTCCGTCCGTTTCCATTGAAATATACTTGAAGAACTCCCTCAAAAGACAAAGCGTTAGTGTGACCCAAAAGAGAGGGTGGATACCGAATGTGAGAGCAGAGAAGTATTGTTGTAATAGGCCCCTTCACTGGCACAAGCTAACTACTTGTGGGTGGATGAAGTCTGCTAAAAGGACTTTTTGAATCTGCTAACGTACAATGACGTCCTTAGAGGAGATGAGAGGCTTAGAGATCTTCAAGGAGACTCAAGGAGACTCAAGTACCAGGAAAGCGGTCAACCTACAAATTGTATACAGTAACCGTTACTATTGGAAACCCCTTTGGGGATCTATTCTGTGCCCACATACTGCGTGATGTAGATAATCTGTTTGGTGCTACAAAGTAAAGTTTCGGTGACCAAAAGAATACTTCAAGTGTCTGTGTTAATGTTTCAGCAAGTAAATGGACTTGTAATGCTTTATTGCACTGGAGAGATGACTGGGGTGCGAGGTGTTGTCATCGGGCTGTGCTGTGACCAAGGAGCCTCTACTGCGACTACAATGGCCCCCATTTGCCCCTCCAACATAGTCACAGCAGACTTGAATCTGAAACCTGGAGAACCCCTTTCAATTAACCCCCAATAGATGCCCAGAGCTTGTTTAGCCTATAAGTGGTACCATATGCCATTCATAATAAAAGTTTGCAGGATAATCTGCAGGGTTATGATGAGTGGGATGCAAAATTAATCCAAATCCATATACTGCAGGTATCACAGTCTTCCTAATACAATAGAAGTTTTAAACAACTTCATTGCAACATATAAAATCCAAAATCAAAATGTAAATAATAGAAAGGGCAGAAGATGGAATTATCACTAACCCTTTGGCCAGCCATGTATCCAGAAGCTGTGCTGCAGAGTAAATATACAGAATAGAAGAATAAAATCATGAATAACACCTTAAATTATGCTGTTTGGGGTTCCTTAGACTATGACATCAACACATGATATGACCGCCATGACTTTATTGAACTGTAAGCATTAGACATGCATAACTCTAGAACAATACAAAAAAGCCAGCAGAGTAACTTACCAGCACTAAGAGGTTGTGGCCATTTCTCCTCTCCTTTTTAATCCACCATTCCCTTATTTAAATCAGAAATAGTTACAGAAGAAATAAGATAAAGGAAAGTTATATTAAAATAGTACTTCCAAGTTGATGGCGCCTTCAGTTACTTCTATTTAATCATGTTCAGAATGTTATAGTTCCATTTACTGAAAGTGTTAAAAAATACATTTCTTTTTCTAATATTTGACAGTGCCTGTAATGCCCTGCAGATCAGTTAAGGTCTGATTTCTGAAATCTCCATAGATTGCTCAAAATCCTTGTCACTTGTGCGCTGCTCAGGAAGCTGAAGCGGTCTGCTCCTGCATGAGTGTCCACACAGAGAGAGGTTTGGGCTGATTTTCTTTTCTATTGCTAGTATACCACTCCATACAGACCACTATTGACCAACACCCAAGTGTTTTCAGCAATTGGTGGAGTATCAAGACTCAAATCCCCATCAACTTGCATGGCATGACAGGAATGAGGGTGCATTTTCACTGGCCAATGGTGACTGTTAAATGACTACCATTTGGGGAACTGCAAGCTGACTAGTGGGCATTGAAATGCCTGTTTAGACAAGTCCACTACTCTTCCAATACACAGAAATAATTGGTAATATATTCTCTAAGTGCATTGTGTGCAAGTGTCTCTGGTCTCGGCAGTACACTAGACAATGTACTGCCGAGAACAGTTTTTAAGCAAGCATAAAGATCATTTCACCCAACAAAAAAGCATTTTGCCATTTCATTGGATGATGAACTTTTACATTTCTCAATAGCTGAACAGTGTAAATGCATAGTTTTGGAAAGGTACATTATCTGTCATGCAACGAGCATGGCGAATGCGTTCAGACCAACCGAAGTCCAACGTACAACAAAAAAACACCTCAAAAACACCACAGACAAGGGGGACATCGGAAAAACAATAACAATGGTGGACCCTGGTATTAGTGAGTGGGTAGATGGACACCTCCTACCTCACCTGAGCTGTCCCTACTCTCCTAGCCAGTCCTTATACAGTCTCCGAAACTGCTGCCAAGCAACACCCTGAGTCCCTGGGAAACTGTATAGATGCTCTGACTTGTGAGAGGCGGGTGAGGTTCACTAGACCCACCACTGCACTAATAAGACAAGAGGAGAGACAAACATGGGATAAACAACCAAAATGGAGAGGATACAACTTCAGTAGAATACACAGCAGCTACTTCACCAAGGCAGCTTTCATACAAATGGCTTTTTATAGTCAGCAAAGCTTGCTGGGAGACCTAACTACTTAAACAAAAGGGGGTGTGTCTACAAAGCAGGTGCAGCTGACCTCAACTGCATGAGAGCTCCTAGCAGAAAACCTGACATTTAACTACTTCAGTACTAAAGGAAATGAAACAACATTTAAATGCAGAGGCCCAGATAGCGATAAGGAGCTCCAGTCTTCAAGCTGCCACTAGTCTCCAAAAACAGGAAGATGACCATGACATTATATTTCCAGTAGTGTACACCCTTAGGTGGCACAATCTCAGCTGATTATTTATATGAGTTAAAGCAGGGGTCTGAAACTCGGCTGGGTGTATGGGCTGCACAGAGGAAAAAAATAATATATATATCTTTTTTTTGTATTATTTTTTTTACACACCTTTGGAACACTGATTTTGAACATTTTTCACTTGTTTATTATAGCAAATGTGCACAGTCTTTGTTTAAATATAAAAAAAATGTTGATAGTAAAAAAAAAGTCATGCCTTATTTTGAGGGGTTTTTTTTTACATTTTATTCCTTTCTTGTAACTAATAGTCTTACAATTAGCACTATATAGAAATTTTAACCAACATCTTTTAGTAATGTTCCCCATCTTGTTGTAACGTGCCCATCCTTGTCCCCTTGTAGTATTGTGCCCCATCCTAGTCCCCATCCTACAGTAATATGCTCATCCTTGTCTCCGTCCTATAGTAATGTGCCCCATCATTGTCCCCATCTTGTAGTAATGTGCTTCATCCTTGTCCCTATCCTATAGTAATGTTCCCCATTCTTGTCCCCATCCTATAGTAATGTGCCAATCCTTGTCCCCATTATATAGTAATGTCCCCAGCCTTGTCCCCATCTTATCTTAATGTGCCCATCCTGTAGTAATGTGTCCATCCTTGTCCCCATCATATAGTAATGTTCTCCATCCTTGTCCCCTTGTAGCAATGTCCCTATCCTATAATACTGTCCCCATCCTATAGTACTGTCCCATCTTATAGTAATGTCCCCATTCTAAAGTAATGTGCCCATTCTATAGTAATGTGCCAACCTTGTCCCCATCCTATAGTAATGTCCCCAGCCATGTCCCCATCCTGTAGTAATTTCCCCATCCAATAGTAAAGTGCCTATCCTTGTCCCCATCCTATAGTAATGTCCCTATCCTATAGTAATGTCCCCAGCCTTATCCCTATCCTATAGTAATGCTTCCCATCCTTGTCCCCTTGTAGTAATGTCCCTATCCTGTAGTACTGTGCCCATCCTAGTCCCCATCCTACAGTAATATGCTCATCCTTGTCTCCGTCCTATAGTAATGTGCCCCATCCTTGTCCCCATCTTGTAGTAATGGGCTTCATCCTTGTCCCTATCCTATAGTAATGTTCCCCATTCTTGTCCCCATCCTATAGTAATGTGCCAATCCTTGTCCCCATTATATAGTAATGTCCCCAGCCTTGTCCCCATCTTACCTTAATGTGCCCATCCTGTAGTAATGTGTCCATCCTTGTCCTCATCATATAGTAATGTTCTCCATCCTTGTCCCCTTGTAGCAATGTCCCTATCCTATAATACTGTCCCCATCCTATAGTAATGTCCCCATTCTAAAGTAATGTGCCCATTCTATAGTAATGTGCCAACCTTGTCCTCATCCTATAGTAATGTCCCCAGCCTTGTCCCCATCCTGTAGTAATTTCCCCATCCAATAGTAAAGTGCCTATTAGTGATGAGCGAGTACTAAAAAGCTTGGGTGCTCGAGGCTCGGGCCGAGCATCCCAAGATACTCGTGTACTCGGCCCGAGCACCGAGCCCAATGTTATCCTATGGGAGACCCGAGTATTTTTATGAAATGACCCCCGGCAGCATGTAGAAACCCTAAAAATGTCACAAAAGTCTCAGAAGAGTGCTCAAATGACATGGCAACAGCATGGGGAAGACCCCTTGAAGCATTTATCACTCAAAAGTCACAGCTGTGAACAATTTTGTCCGAGTTTTACGCCATTTTTACGGACTCACCAGAAAACCTTCCAAAATGACTCCAAAATGAATTTTCATGGCGGAAATGTTAAGGGCACATACCCAATAGTGAGATAGAGCTGGTGTATGTTACTTTTTGAGATTAATACATGAAGATTTTACGTAAAACATTGTGTGGCACTCCGATGTACAAAACGCACGTTTTGTGCTTTTTACTAGCGATGTCGGTCATTTTTTTCTTCATTCTATCTCCCGTCGGTCGGTCTCGCTCTGTCTGTCTCTCTCTGTCTTGTCTGTCCCCCTCTCACAGTCTGTCGGTCATTCTCCCCCCTCTCTCTTACTTACCGTTCCCCGATCACTGCCGCGGCGCTGCACAGCTGTTCACTAAACTCCGGCGGCTTTTCCTCTTTTGAAAAAGCCGGCCGCTCATTAAACAATCTCGTATTCCCTGCTTTCCTGCTTTTCGGCGCCTATGATTGGTTGCAGTGAGACACGCCCCCACGCTGAGTGACAGGTGTCTCACTGCACCCAAACACAGCAGCCGGTGTGTGTGTATACTGTGCAGTGAAATAAATAATTAAATAATTAAAAAAAAACGGCGTGCGGTCCCCCCAATTTTAATACCAGCCAGATAAAGCCATACGGCTGAAGGCTGGTATTCTCAGGATGGGGAGCTCCACGTTATGGGGAGCCCCCCAGCCTAACAATATCAGTCAGCAGCCGCCCAGAATTGCCGCATACATTATATGCGACAGTTCTGGGACTGTACCCGGCTCTTCCCGATTTACCCTAGTGCATTGGCAAATCGGGGTAATAAGGAGTTAATGGCAGCCCATAGCTGCCACTAAATCCTAGATTAATCATGTCAGGCGTCTCCCCGAGATTCCTTCCATGATTAATCTGTAAATTACAGTTAAAAAACACACACACCCGAAAAATCCTTTATTAGAAATAAAATACACTAACAAAGTCCCTCATCACCAATTTATTAACCCCGACAAACCCTCCATGTCCGGCGTAATCCACGGACCTCCAGCGTCGCGTCCAGCTGTGCTGCATGAAGGTGACAGGAGCTGCAGAATACACCGCCGCTCCGGTCAGCTTCACACAGCAACTGAGATGAGTATAGCGATCAGCTGAGCTGTCACTGAGGTTACCTGGATCCAGCGGTGGATGCAGCGGTGGCCGCGGGTAACCTCAGTGACAGCTCAGCTGATCGCGCTACTCACCGCCGCTCCGGTCAGCTTCACACAGCAACTGAGGTGAGTATAGCGATCAGCTGCTGTCAGTCAGGTAACTCACGGCCACCGCTGGATCCAGCGGTGCCGCGATTAACCTCAGTGACAGCAGCTGATCGCGCTACTCACCTCAGTTGCTGTGTGAAGCTGACCGGAGCGGCGGTGAGTAGCGCGATCAACTGAGCTGTCACTGAGGTTACCTGGATCCAGCGGTGGATGCAGCGGTGGCTGCGGGTAACCTCAGTGATAGCTCAGCTGATCGCGCTACTCACCGCCGCTCCGGTCAGCTTCACACAGCAACTGAGGTGAGTATAGCGATCAGCTGAGCTGTCACTGAGGTTAATCGCGGCACCGCTGGATCCAGCGGTGGCCGTGAGTTACCTTACTGACAGCAGCTGATCGCTATACTCACCTCAGTTGCTGTGTGAAGCTGACCGGAGCGGCGGTGTATTCTGCAGCTCCTGTCACCTGAATGTAGCAGAGCTGGACGCGACGCTGGAGGACTGTGGAGTACGCCGGACATGGAGGGTTTGTCGGGATTAATAAATTGGTGATGAGGGACTTTGTTATTGTTTTTTATTTCTAATAAAGGATTTTTTCAGGTGTGTGTGTTTTTTAACTGTAATTTACAGATTAATCATGGAAGGAATCTCGGGGAGACGCCTGACATGATTAATCTAGGATTTAGTGGCAGCTATGGGCTGCCATTAACTCCTTATTACCCCGATTTGCCAACGCACTAGGGTAAATCGGGAAGAGCCGGGTACAGTCCCAGAACTGTCGCATATAATGTATGCGGCAATTCTGGGCGGCTGCTGACTGATATTGTTAGGCTGGGGGGCTCCCCATAACGTGGGGCTCCCCATCCTGAGAATACCAGCCTTCAGCTGTATGGCTTTATCTGGCTGGTATTAAAATTGGGGGGACCGCACGCCGTTTTTTTTAATTATTTATTTATTTATTTTACTGCACAGTATAGACATGCCCACTGGCTGCTGTGATTGGGTGCAGCGAGACACCTGTCACTCAGCGTGGGGGCGTGTCTCACTGCAACCAATCATAGGCGCCTGTGGGCGTGGAAAGCAGGGAATATGAGATGGCTGTGTGCAGAGCACAGCGCGCCCGACGGTATAAAGGCTCGGTCACGCTGTGCAGGCCGGCCAATCACTGCAATTCCACAACTAACAGGGCTGTGGCATTGCAGTGGTCTGCCAGCCAATCCCTGCATGAGGGCTGGCTCTCAAAAGAGCGCCAACATGCAGGGATGAAGACCACGAGTACAGCACGAGTATCGCGAAATTACTCGGTACCCGCCGAGTAGCCCGAGTACAGTGATACTCGTGCGAGTACCGAGTAGTAACAAGCATACTCACTCATCACTAGTGCCTATCCTTGTCCCCATCCTATAGTAATGTCCCTATCCTATAGTAATGTCCCCAGGCTTATACCTATCCTATAGTAATGCTTCCCATCCTTGTCCCCTTGTAGTAATGTCCCTATCCTGTAGTACTGTGCCCATCCTAGTCCCCATCCTATAGTAAAAGCCCACCTTGTCCCTATCCTATAGTAATGTCCCTCATCCTTGTCTTCATTCTATAGTAGTGTCCCCATCCAACAGTATTGTGCCCATCCTTATAATGTCCCCATCCTTTAGTAATGTCCCAAGCCTTGTTCTCATCCTATAGTAATGTGATCACCTTGTCCCCATCCTATAGTAGTGTGCCCACCTTGTCCTTATCCTATAGTAATGTGCGCACCTTATCCATATCCTATAGTAATGTGCCCACCTTGTCCCCATCCTATAGTAGTGTGCCCATCTTGTCCCTATCCTAATCTGCCCAACTTGTCCCCATCCTATAGTAATATCCCCATCCAATAGTATTGTGCCCAACCTTGTAATGTCCCCATCCTATAGTAATGTCTCAAGCCTTATCCCCATCCCATTGTAATGTGCCCACCTTGTCCCCATCCTGTAGTAATGGATGGGGGGCAGTGGAGACGGCGGCGGCTGAAAGGGAGCAGTGGCACTATAACTTACCGATCGCTCCCCTCAGCTTCCACAGACACCGAAGTGAAGCTGAGGGGAGCGGTCTCCAGCCCCAGATCCACAGTGATTGGAGAGATCGGTCACAAGGCCGGTCTCTCCAAACAGAGCTGGGGATGGGTGAAACAGAGGTCACCCAGCTACAGCGAATGATCAGTGCTATAGCTGCACTGATCATGGCTGGATTTCAATGTTTCAGCCATTTTCAATGGTTGAAACATTACAGTGATTGGCTGAGCGGCGTTCGTCTGCCAATCACAGCCTCCGTAGATTCGGGGAGGAGACACCACCCCTCCTGAGGTCAGGCAGAGGTCCCATCCTCCCCGAATCTAAGGTATTTGCAAATCGATCGCAGCCACCGGGGCTCCGGGCCGGCGATTTCGCCCCTGTCATCGATTTATGTCAGATGAATGTTTTGCAGGGGCTGCACGCGCAGAGTCAAGCTCTCTGTGCTCAACGTATCCAATGCAGCCGTAGCCGTCCGCCAATCAGAGGTAAGCAGCTGAGGTCAGGCAGTTTCCATTGGAGGAATAGTTGTGCACAGAGAGCTGGACTCTGAGAGCAAAACAATCATCTGACATAAAGAGCACACAGTGGCTGTGGCCCCTGCACCTGCCGCGATAGTCAACAGGGGCACGGGCCTGGGGGCTGCACGAAGCAGCCTGAGGGGCCGCATGCAGCCCGTGGGCCGCGTGTTTGAGACCTCTGAGTTAAAGCATGCTTTTAAACAGGCAGGGAAATCTTTTACCTCACAGGAAGCAGTAGCTGCGATCCCGTTCTGTCCAGTCTGCATGCTTGTTTGCATTCCCCCCCAGCCCAGGAGATGTGGTATGATCAGACCATATCCCTGTATGATCAGACGCAGCCATTACACAGAACATAGCAGGGAAACATTTATAAGATTATCTCAGCACTGGAACATTATTTTTAATCACATCCAATTGTAGAAATTATTATTATTCTAAGATCTAGTAATTAAAATGTACTGATGCACTTTAACTGTAGCACCTTTCCTTGGGCACTATACAGATTCTGGGAGTATTTTCTTTTCCTTTTTCATATGCCACGGAAGCATGGGTGTGCAGGTTTATCAGGAAAGTCTCCAATCACTCTATAGGCTACTTTACACACTGCGATATCGGTCCCGATATCGCTAGTGTGAGTACCCGCCCCCATCTGTTGCGCGACACGGGCAAATCGCTGCCCGTGCCGCACAACATCGCCCAGACCTGTCACACATACTTACCTGTCCGGCGACGTCGCTGTGACCGGCGAACCGCCTCCTTTCTAAGGGGGTGGTTCGTTCAGCGTCACCGCGACGTCACAGCAGCGTCACTGAACCGCCGCCCAATAGAAGCGGAGGGGCGGAGATGTGCGGGACAAACATCCTGCCCACCTCCTTCCTTCTGCATAGCGGCCGGGAGGCAGGTAAGGAGAGCTTCCTCGTTCCTGCGGCGTCACACATAGCGATGTGTGCTGCCGCAGGAGCGACGAACTACATCGTTACTGCTGCAGTAACGATAATCGAGAATAAACCCCCATGTCACCGATGAGCGATTTTGCACGTTTTTGCAACAATGCAAAATCGCTCATCGGTGTCACACGCAGCAACATCGCTAATGCGGCCGGATGTGCGTCACAAATTCCGTGACCCCAACGACTCCGCATTAGCGATGTCGCAGCGTGTAAAGCCCCCTTTAGTCACTGCAGATTTGTGAATCCTCACATAAAGGAAGAGCCCGGACTGCTGCCCCAAAGGGGCTCAAGGGAGGGCTACATGACTAGGAGGGATGCCAGGCCATAGGGTTAATAAGGGGTTAATGGAGAAAGTCAGTTTGAGCGCGAAATTTGGGGGTGGTGCTAAGGGTCAGTTAGGATCAGGGGTCAGTGTGATTGGTCAGGGGGTGATGCTATAGGGGGTCGTATATAGGGCAGGTCAGAGGGGGGTGGGCCATTCCTACCTGGACAGTGACTGGAATCGTTGCGTCTGGATCCTGAAGATGGAAGACTTCATGGCGCAGATGAAGAGGATGGCGGAGCAGCGTGGACAGCGGTGGATGGAGGAACAGCTGCAGCGATGGAGCGGCGACGGCGCTGAGGACGGGACCCCCCTGCCTCCGAAGCGGCAGCGAAGAACGCAGCCTCCGGAGCGGCTCAGCCCAGAGATGACACCGAGGAGCCGGCAGCGGAGACGGAGCCCCAGTGGAAGTGCGGCGGTGGATCCGGGAGTCGGGACGTCGCGAGGCCCAGGCCGGAAATCGGGCCGCGGACATCAAGGCAGCGGGGCGGTGAGCGACATGGCCGGCCTCCCCTCCTCTTCCGGTTCGCGTCGCACTGTGGTGACGCGCGCGTCGCGGCCGCGTGACCCGGCGCGGTCACCTGACCCGGCGCAATCACCTGACCCGGCGCGGTCACGTGACCTGCCTCGCTCACCTGGCCCGGCGTGCCCTTGTGACCCGGCGGGCTCACCTGACCCGGCGCGCTCACCTGATCCGCCGCGCTCACCTGACCCGCCGCGGTCGCGTGGGTCGGCGCGGTCACGTGGGTCAGCGCGGTCACGTGGGCTGGCGCGGTCACGTGGGCTGGCGCGGTCACGTGGGCCGGCGCGGTCACCCGACCCGGCGCGGTCACGTGACCCCTCATACTCACCTGGCCCGGCGCGCTCTCGTGATCCGGCAGGCTTGCCTAACCCGGCGAGGTCACCTGACCCGCCGCGGTCACGTGGGCCGGCGGGGTCGCGTGGGCCGGCAGGGTCGCGTGTGTCAGGGGGGGTCGCGTGTGCCAGCGGGGTCGCGGGGGCCAGCTGGGTCGTGTGGTTCAGCGGGGTCGCGGGGGCCAGCTGGGTCCAGTGGGCCAGAGGGGTCACAGGCCATGGATGAGGCCGCAGTGGCACCGGCAGCACGGGCAGGAAAACAAGCGGGGCCTATGCAGGAGCATAGGGTCCCATTGCCGGCGGGGGATTATGCACGGAGACGGCCCGGATCAGCGGGGCCCGGCCTTTCGGCGCAGAGGATGGACAGCGACAGGACGGCGGCGGGGTCCGCTGGAGCGCGCGGGGATGCCGGCCGGCATGCCCCAGGCAGAGTTTACATGGAGGCGCCAGCATCTGGATCGTCGCGGACGGCGCTGAGGACAAGTGGTTCTGCGGGCGGACGGGGTCTAAGGTCGAGTCTGCCGGACGGCGGGCTCCCTGGACCTGGGTCCAGTGAGGAGGATGATGCCATCTTGGAGGAGGACGTCGCGGAGGACGGCATCAGGGACCATATCGTTGATGACGGTGAATCGGCTGGAGTGCGACGCGGAGGACATGTGACGGCTGTTTCGGGATCTTCTCGGAGTCAGCCTGGTAAGACCACAGTTTTTCCTATTTCTCGTACACCTGGTTTGGCTATGGATGGTGAGTCTGGTGGTATGGATGGCGTGCAGGGTTTGAATGTGGTAGGTGGTACGGGTGGTTTGCTTGGTGGCCCGAGTGGTGGGCAGGTCATGAATGCGGTGCCGGGTGACGGCAGCGTGGCATCCGAGTTGTTGAGGTTGGTCAGGGGTTTGTTTGCCCCGGTGGGGGGCCCTAGCATGGTGTGGCAGGGAGCGACGGGGCAGGAGGTTGTGGCTCCTGCGGCTGGAGGGGTTGCCAGTGGCAGTGTGGTTGGTGAGCCGGTGGTGGCGGCTCCCGCTGCCGCAGCTGCGGCTCCCGCTGCTGCAGCTGCGGCTGCAGTGGATGTTGTTCGCTTAGATGACAAAGCGAGAGGGGAAGTGTATGTCTGCTTTGATGGGCCGTTGGGGGCGCATCTGAAGCAGGAGACCAGGGAAAAAATATGGAAGGATGAATATGTTGAAATATTCTCATTGCTTCCGTTGGAAAAGTTTAACCTGGATCGGGTTAAACCGGACGAGAGCAAAAAGGACGAGGAAGAACGGCGGCGGTATCGCCTTATTCCTCGCACTTTTCAGAATTGGTTGCAGGCCTTTGTGATACTGGCCAGTGTGGTGGGGGAAAAGGCTCCGGATAACTGTTCGGCGCTTTTTTGTTATCTGGATTCCATTTGTGAGGCGTATAGGACCTACGGGGGGACTGCTTGGCTACGGTTTGACGAGCAGTTTCGCCAGAGGAAAGCGGTCAGACCCAGTTTACGGTGGGACCACAAAGAAATCAGTCTATGGATGCGACTGATGGCTGCGCCTAAGTCGGCATCGCAGTCCTTTCCAGGGGGTACCGGCGGGGGATCATTTGGCACCCCGCCGGGGCCCAAAAAGGGCGTTTGCTGGCAGTTCAATGAAAAGGAATGCCGATTTGGTTCCTCCTGCCGATTCAAGCACGAGTGTTCGGGCTGTGGTGGCGCCCACAGTTATCTCAAGTGCTACCGGAAGGGAAAAGGGAAGGCCGCAGAGTCTTCGTTAAAAAGGGAGGACCCCGGTGAGGGTAGATCGGATGGCGCCGTTTCTAAGTAGATACCCGGATCGGGTGTCGGCGGAATTGTTGAGTGAAGGTTTTAGTTTTGGTTTCAAGATACCGTCAGTTGTTAAGACGGGAGAGATTCGTTTAAAAAATTTACAGTCGACTCGCCTACATGGTGAGATTGTTGCAGATAAGTTACAGAAGGAGGTGGAACTAGGACGGATGGCGGGGCCTTTTGATGCCCCTCCATTGCCTGACTTGGTGGTGTCCCCGTTGGGGTTGGTCCCAAAAAAGGAACCTAACAAGTTTCGGCTGATTCACCATTTGTCATATCCTACTGGCAGGTCGGTGAACGACGGTATTGATCCGGAACTGGTTTCGGTATCGTATGTTCGTTTTGATAAGGCGGTGGAATGGCTGAGGAAGCTGGGTCGTGGCTCGCTTTTGGCAAAAACGGACGTGGAGGCCGCCTTCCGTCTGTTACCGGTGCACCCAGACAGTTTTCACCTGTTGGGGTGTTGGTGGGAGGACAAGTTTTATGTGGATTGTTGTTTGCCTATGGGTTGCTCAATTTCATGTTCCTATTTTGAGAAGTTTAGCTGTTTTTTGGAGTGGGTAATTAAGGAGGAGGCGGGCCTAGATTCAGTGTTGCATTACTTGGACGACTTTTTGTGCATGGGACCTGCTGGATCCTCACAGTGTTCCCTTTTGCTTCGGACAGTGGAGCAGGTTGCTCGCCGCTTTGGCGTTCCGTTGGCGCCTGAAAAAACGGAGGGTCCGGTTACTGTTCTGAAATTCCTGGGTATCGAGCTAGATACAGTTGCCATGGAGTGCCGCTTGCCGGAGGACAAGCTGGAGGATTTGAGGCGTTGCGTTCAAGGGGCCATTGAGGCCAAGAAGATTAGTTTACGGATTTGCAGTCCCTGTTGGGAAAGTTGAATTTTGCGTGTAGGATTTTGCGATGGGAAGAGTTTTTTCCCGTCGCTTGGCTCAAGCCACTACCGGTGTGTTGCACCCTTTGCATTTTGTGCGTTTGAAGGTGGAGCACAAGGCGGACCTGAGAGTGTGGTCCCGTTTTTTGCAGCTGTATAATGGACGGTCATTGTGGCTTCGTGAGGTGGTGTCCAATGAGGAGTTGGTCCTTTATACGGACGCGGCGGGGTCCAGTGGTTTTGGGGCATATTTTGGGGGGAGATGGTGTGCCGGCAGGTGGCCTGATTCGTGGCGGGTTTCCGGTATGACTAGGAATTTGGCCTTGTTGGAACTTTTTCCTATTGTCGTGGCCATAGAGGTTTGGGGACAGGATTTGAAAGACAGAAAGGTGCGTTTCATGTGTGACAACCTGGGGGTCGTTCAGTGTGTTAACAAGTTGACAGCTGATTCCCCCCCGGTGGTGGATCTCTTGCGTCATTTGGTGTTGAAATGTTTGGAGTTGAACTTGTGGATCTGCGCTGTACATGTGCCGGGGGTGCTGAATTCCGTGGCTGATGCTTTATCTCGCTTCCAGTGGGACCGTTTTCGAATGCTGGCGCCGGACGCGGAGCAGCAGGAGACCGTGTGGCCCGTCTGGTTGTGGGACCTGGTTTGCAGCCGGCCTGGGAATTGATCAAGCATTCGGTGGCACCCAGCACGTGGCGCAGCTATAATGCAGCGTGGGACCGTTGGCTCGAATTGGTGGATGAGGTGGGAGGTGATGTACCCGAAGGTGACAGAGTTTATTTGGTTTTGTTCATGATGGGCAGGGCAAAGGAAGAAGGCCTTTCGTGGTCGGCGGTTGCGGGCAGGTTGGCTGGCATTGCTTTCTTTTTCAGGTTATTGGGCTGGAAGGATGTCACTAAGGATTTCTGGGTTCGCCAGGCGTTGAAGGGTTACCGTAGGGCGGGGGCGCGCCGAGACCTTCGGCGCCCGGTGTCTTTTGAACTGCTGGGCAAGCTGTTGTCGGTTTTGCCCCGTGTGTGTTTCTCGGAGTATGAATGCCATTTGTTTGGGACCGCTTTTGTTTTGGCCTTCTTTGGGGCGTTCAGAATTAGTGAATTGGTGAGCAGGAACACTAGGAGTCACGGAGGTTTGTTGTTGGAGGACGTGGCATGCGGTATGGATGCGGTGCGGTGTTGCCTGAGACGGTCAAAGACGGACCAGCTGGGTAGAGGTCGTGTGGTGGAACTGTGGGGGGTACCTGGTTTAGCGGAGTGCCCCGTTAAACGGCTGTCGGCGTTTTTAGAAGTGAGGGGAACCCGCCCGGGGTCCCTCTTGTCCCACCAGGACGGGTCAGCCTTGTCCAGTTACCAATTCGTCTGTATCTTTCGGAGGTGCCTGCAGTGTTGCGGTCTCAACGAGGCTGAGTTCGCGTCGCATTCCTTTAGGATTGGGGCTGCGACTCAGGCGGCTCGTTGGGGCCTGGGCGCGCAGGCTCTCCGCAAGATTGGACGCTGGGACTCGGCCAGGTTTAGATCTTATGTCCGGCCAACCTTGTTGTGAGATATTGGAGGGGGGGGGGGTCGGGGGCGGTATTTGTTTGGTACTCATTGCCCCCTTTTCTTCCACGTGTGTCCCCCCCCCCATGTTGTCACCTTTTGTTTTATAGGTTTACCATTATTGGTGTGGGTGCTCGGCCACTCATACGTGTATTGGGGGGCGTTTCGTGCGGGAATACGTCCGGACGGCCGTCAGTTGGGGGTCCCCAGGGAAAAGGCGACAGTGCGATGGATCGGCGTCAGGGGTATGCTGTGGAGCGAGGTGTTGCCTACCTGGCGTCACCATTCACAGTTGGATAGAACACCGGACGTGGTAGTACTACACGCGGGTGGGAATGACCTGGGTCTCCGGGCTTCCAGGGACCTGATACAAGATATAAAGTGTGATTGCCTGCGGCTCCTGTCCTCCCTCCCGGGTCTAGTAATCGTCTGGTCTGATATTGTTGCGCGGCGGGCATGGCGGCGCGCCAGGTCGGTGGAGGCTGTTAACAGAGCACGAAGCAAAGTGAATCGTGAGATTGGGCGTTTTATTTCCCGGGTCGGGGGTGTCTCTGTTCGGCACCCGGAGTTGGAAGCGGCATCCGCCGACTTATTGCGGCGGGACGGGGTCCATTTAAATTCGGTGGGGAATGATATTTGGGCCTTAGGGCTTATGGAGGGGGTCGAGAAGGCTTTGTTGCTGTGGGAGGACTCGCGCGCACAAGGGGTCATGCGCACTCGCGGTGGCGGAAAGGAGGGGGGTGTCTGAAGGTGGGGGTTTGCACAGAGGAGAGGACGGAACCCAGTGCCGGAGCGGGTTACCTCTAGCGGTGCAATTGTTTGGTAAACGGGTCCTTGCTGGGTTGAGTCTCAGCAGGACATGGTGTGGGCAACATCCGGCTTGGGCTCTCGAGTCGGTGTGTTGCGGCTGAGGGTCAGGAGATGGGCTGATGTTGCAAGGAACATTTTGGTTAACCTTCAGGTACCCCCCCCCTCCTTTTTCGGGGTTCTTCAATGAAGAATTGGATTGTTACATGGTTTATGGTTTGTTAATAATAAATGGGGCTGCTGTGGCCTTTATATCCAATGTCACGCAGTGTTTGTGTTTATTTTAGATAAGAACCCTGGGGGGGTAAGGGGATGTTGGGTGGAGGTCAAGGCCTTTAGTCAGACATTCCGGAGTCAAGGAAGAGCCCGGACTGCTGCCCCAAAGGGGCTCAAGGGAGGGCTACATGACTAGGAGGGATGCCAGGCCATAGGGTTAATAAGGGGTTAATGGAGAAAGTCAGTTTGAGCGCGAAATCTGGGGGTGGTGCTAAGGGTCAGTTAGGATCAGGGGTCAGTGTGATTGGTCAGGGGGTGGTGCTATAGGGGGTCGTATATAGGGCAGGTCAGAGGGGGGTGGCCCATTCCTACCTGGACAGTGACTGGAATTGTTCCCGCCCGCCCGCCCTGATTTTGGATTCGACATCGACGAGGAAGAGGAGGAAGATCGTATTTGTCGCAGCGGCGGAAAGGAGGGGGGTGTCTGAAGGTGGGGGTTTGCACAGAGGAGAGGACGGACCCCAGTGCCGGAGCGGGTTACCTCTAGCGGTGCAATTGTTTGGTAAACGGGTCCTTGCTGGGTTGAGTCTCAGCAGGACATGGTGTGGGCAACATCCGGCTTGGGCTCTCGAGTCGGTGTGTTTTCGGGGGTTCTTCAATGAAGAATTGGATTGTTACATGGTTTATGTTTTGTTAATAATAAATGGGGCTGCTATGGCCTTTATATCCAATGTCACGCAGTGTTTGTGTTTATTTTAGATAAGAACCCTGGGGGGGTAAGGGGATGTTGGGTGGAGGTCAAGGCCTTTAGTCAGACATTCCGGAGTCATGCACATTCTGACTAGATGTGTGAGGCCTCGGTCAATACCAGTAATTTTTTTTTTTTTATTTAAGGAAACAATTTTTTTTAATGGAAGCATTTATAGGGATAGCACATGGTATTAATAAAACTTTGAGTTGTTATGCTTGTGAATTGCCAGTAAATTGAGAGACACATCTAGTTTCAATGTTGCTGGAAGTGTGCATATCATATACTTCTGGTGACAAGACTGTGTTGTTTTGAAAGCGGCGCTAGAGAATCCTCACAGTGCATGCTGTTCATGATGTGAGGGTTTATGAGCCTGCAGTCACATAGAGTAGTTGCAGACTTTTGTGAAAAGCCTAGACAGACATTTTAACATAAATCAATACAAAAATGTATACAAATATTACACTTTAACACAGAAGCATGTATATTTTTCCTTTAACAGTTATTTAGCATTGAGAGATAGTCAGTCTTGAATGGTTGAACTTTGACTTTTATGACAATATACTGCTATTTCTACCTATATATGTCCATTGTTTGATATCTTGTTAAACAGATTGTACAGAAATCCATTTTAAGTGAACCTGTCAGTTCCCCTGTGCACCTAGAACCACGAGCAGTTCTGGGTGCATATTTCTAATCCCTGCCTAACTGTCCCAGCATATAAATGTCAGAAAGCATGTTCAATACTTTTTCCCTGTGTCATTTCTCATTATCACATATCTCTAAATTTGTGAACATCTATGGTTTGATTTCCTTGACTGTGTGGATTGGATGGGTTGTTACCGATATCAGGTGAGAAATTCATGAGCAGTTCTGGGTGCATATTGCTACTCCCTGCCTAAGGGTCCCGTCACACGTAGCAACATTCCAGCGATCTCACCAGCAATCCGACCTGGCAGGGATCGCTGGAGCGTCACTACATGGTCGCTGGTGAGCTGTCAATCAGGCAGATCTCCACAGCGATCAGAGACCAGCCACCAGCGACACGTGTAACGACGCTGTGCCTGGTAGCCAGGGTTCACATCGGGTAACTATGCAAAGCGCTTTGCATAGTTACCCGATGTGTACCCTGGCTACGTGTGCAGGGAGCCGGCGTCTGGCAGCCTGTAACCAGCGTACGCTGGTAACCATGGTACACATCGGGTAACTAATTAAAGCGCTTTGCATAGTTACCTGTTACGAGGGGGACCCGGGGAAGCGTGCCAAGATGGGAAATGGACTGCTTCCGCCGGTCAAGGTCCACTATGCGGTGTAAGGGACCGCCGCTATGGTGGGTGAAGAGTGAGCGGGTTGCTGCTGGAATGTCACAGACGATCTATGTACACCGATCTGCCCTAACCCCTGAGGGTTGTATGGCACAGATCTCACGGCTCGGTGTACCTGTTGCACGGGGAAGCACAGAGGTGCCCACGCACGTGTGCCAGTGGAAGTCACGAGAATATGGCACGAGGGTAGCACAGAGGTGCCCACGCACGTGTGCTTTCAATAACCAGGTGAGTCCAATGGAGACTTGAGGAGCTCACCTGGGACAGGAACACGGCCTGTTGACGGGGGTACTGCCGGAGCAGCAAGGCAGGAACACGGCCTGCAAACGAGGTACTGCCGGAGCAGCAAGGGCCAAGCCCACAAGAGACAGTAATGCCTGAGCAGTGGCGTGGCAGCACGCTGCCAGACATCCAAACATAGAAGGATGGTCGCGCGCCGCCATGATGGCAGGGGGAGCTTTTAAGGAGGTGCAGCTCCACCCGAGGGCGGGCGCGAGGCGGAGATGACGGACTTGACCCAATCAGGGTCCACGACGTCCCAGCCTGGCCAGTCAGGATTCACCACGTCACCAGCCTTGTCATCAAGCCGTGTGACGTCAGTGAGCGAATCAGGACCCACCACGCATTGCACATGCTCACCCTCCTGCCTCTGGGAAATAGAGGCGGGATCCTCGGTCTCACAATGTGCAGAGATAACGGGAATCTCACTGCTTCCCTGAGCAGTAAACCTCTGCACATTGCGCAGCCTCGCAGACCTTCGGGGCCGCTGAGCAGGAGAGTCTGCGGCAGGCCAGGAATGGGAGACCGCTTCACTCCTTGTAACAGGAGAACCACTAGGTGTCACCCTTCTGCTGCCTCTCTGAGAAGGTATCTCCTGCACACTGCGCAGTCTGGCAGACCTTCGGCGCTGCTGAGCAGGAGTGCTCGTGGCAGGCAAGGAATGGGAGACTGCCTCAGTCCTTGCCTCAGGAGAGCCACGAGATGTAACAGTTACCCAATGTGTACCATGGTTACCAGCGTAACACCGCTTACAGGCTGCCAGATGCCAGCTCCCTGCACATTCAGATTGTTGGTCTCCCGCCGTCAACACGCCGATTCGTGCTGCACAGCGGGAGACCAACGAGCAAAAAATGGACCTGATCGTTTTGCAACGATCAGCGACCTCGCAGCAGGGGCCTGCTCGCTGCTGCTTGTCACACACAGCGAGATCGCTGGCGAGGTCGCTAATACGTTACAAAACCTGTGATGTTTCAGCGATCTCACTGTGTTACGGGGGTTTAACTGTACCTATATCTAGTAGCATAGATAAAGAGATCTTTAGAAAAAGTATTTCTAAAGATCCTTTATGAGATGCTAATGAGCACAGGGACTAGTCACATGGAGCGTTATTTCCCCCGACTAATCTGCCCTCTTAGCAAGTTAGCACACCCCTGTGGGCGTACTAACATGCTATTCAATGCCCAGCGTCATTGGCAAGAACTTGTGAACCCGTGTCCGTTGTCATTGCCTCCAATGCAGGGTTTGGGCTCAGTGCGCATGATCAGAAGTCCCTGCACTTCTGGTCATTTGCATTATGAAGCCGGGTGTACACATACTGGCTTCAGAGAGGTCTAGTGCTCATGATAGGAAGTGCCGGGACTTCTGATCATGTGCACTGAGCCCAAACCCTGTGTTAGAGATGATGACAACGAACACGTACACGCGTCCGTGCCGATGATGCTGGGCATTGAATAGCATGTTAGAATGTCTCTATGGGCGTACTAAAATGCTAAGAGGGCAGACTAGTGGGGAGAAATATGGCCCTTGCGACTAGTCTCTGGCTTCATTAACATATCATTAAGGATCTTCAGAAATAGTTTTTCCAAAGATCCCTTTATCTATGCTACTATAGGCTGGGATAGTTAAACAGGGATTAGCTATATGCACCCAGAACTGCCCGTGGTCCTGGGTTTATATTGTACCTGACATGTTCCCTTTAAAAACAGTGAATCACATGTTTTCAGCTAATACTGAGTGAATGGGGTAAACTGTGATATAACTGATAGGTAGGTATGTCGCGGGCGGGGAGGAGGGTGTCAGCATTGCGCTCACCCCCACTGCTCGGGTCCGGCTGCTGCTGCTCAGTGGTGGCTCGAGCGGTGGGCCGGATCCCGGGGGTTCTCGAGCGGCACTCCTCGCCCGTGAGTGAAAAGGAGGGTTGTTTGGGTGTTTTGGGGATTTATTGTCCGTGACGCCACCCACGGTTGTGGTGATTGAGTGTACACCACCGCTGCTCTATATGGGGGTCCCGGGGATGGTGAGGCGGAGTAGCCAGTTGTTGTGTTGTCCCTCTGTGGGTAGGGGTTGGTGATCCCGGGGCCCAGTGAGGTGCAGGGGCGCAGGGGCACCGCTGTGCCTTTCGGCACTGAGGTACTCACTCAGCCAGTAAACACGACACAGTTCTCGGTAAACAAACGGCTGGTTGGACGGGTCCCTCGGACGGTTCACGGTGCTGTGGTTCCCTGCAGTTAGCGGTGACGGTCTCTTCCCTGCACCTTTGAAATGTCTGTTTGGTAGCGATGGGTTCCCACCAGTTACCCGCTCCCCGGCTACAATCTGGACCGGAGGAGCTACTCTCTTGCCCGCAGGCGCCGGCCCTGGGAAACTGGTGCCTTGGCGGTGGCGGTGTTTCCCCGTTGTGGTTGGACCTTTGCCGTCAATCAGGACTTGCTTGTTGGGAGACAGACGTCCCCTTCACTAACGGATTTGGCAATTTACGGCGACTCCAAGCCTTGCCGGGATCCGAAAGGCCCCTGCCCTGGTGCTGACTGCCCTTTGTATACTGCTCCAGACCCCCGGGCACACAGCCTCCGTGGTCCTTCCAGCAACCTCCAGACAGTCCCACTGCAGACCTTCACCGCCGTCTGCTGACCTTGCTGACTCCGTCTGGGCACACAGCCACAGACCAACTTCAGGCTTTCTGTCACTTCCACTGATGTTTCACTTCACTCTAGCTCCCTCCTGAGCTACACTCTGTTCACCTCCTACTCCTTCCTCTCCCTTTTCTGAACTCTGTTCACTTAGCTCCTCACTCAAGCTCCTCCTGAGCTAATCTGCCTGGTTCTTCCTGCCTCCAGGGCTGTGAACTCCTAGGTGGGCGGACACCAACCGCCTGGCTCCACCCCCTGGTGTGAACACCAGCCCCTGGAGGAAGGCAACAAGGATTTTTGGGTTAGCTGGTGTACCTGCAGGGAATGTGGGGTGCGTGTGGTGTTGTGACCTGTGACCCCTGGCTTGCCCAGGGCGTCACATTCCCCCTTAGCAAAACGCAGACCGTCCTCGGGCTGCCCGTCCAACACCGGTTTTATTTTCCTTTTTCTTTTCTGTAAAGCATAAAAGGGTATAACATGGTAAACGGTAAAATACATTTTTAATAATAACTCTTCCCAAAACGGGAGGCACATTTCTTTAACGTTGCAAACGGTTTACGGTTACGGTTTCCGCTCTCTCCCACCCAAGCAACCTGGCCCTGATGCTGCCCCTAAAACCCAGGCAGCACCCCTTGACCCACAGTCCAGCACACGGTACCCGAGCGGGATCTGTCCTTCCCCTCCAGAGGGTAGCCACCGGTTCCTTTGGTGGCTGGGCCCCAGCCTGCTCTGCTGAGGGCCCTCCCTCCAACCTGCCTCTCCGGAGGCGGCATTGCGGAAACGGTAATGGCAAACAACATATTTACAAGCCACTTAACGTTTGTGGGTGCCCTGCAAGTTCACGGGCTTGTCCATGGATAGTTCCCATGCAAAACTTTTTAAACGGTCCCCACGGGGACAACGGTGCCGGCTCCGGCCGGTTGCAAATCACAAAGATAATCTGGTGACTTTCACGGTATCATCATTTTTCATCATTTCAAACTTTTAAACAAACAAACTGTGGTGGTCCCAACGGGGACTGCTGCAGCGGGCATCCGCTGCCCTTGAGGCGGCTACCACCGCAGGGGGTCGGCCCACTCCGGGACCGAGCGGTACATGGGGTTTTCTTCCCACTGGCAGTTCAACCCCGAACCGCTAACAGCCGTTAGGAATGGCGGCGGAGGCGGCATGCTTGGGACCTCTTCCTCCATCAACGACATTCTCTCCGGACCCCCAGCCGCGGTGCTGATGTCCGTCTCCCACTCAATCAGGGCCGGTTCTGGGGTTTGGGTGGACTGATCGCGATGCGGCACGGCTGCAGCGGCCCCTTGCTCACGGGCACCCACTACGGCAACCATCCTTCGCATCTCTGCCTTCCAATCCATCAACTGCTGCAGGCTCTGCGCCCTCACCTTCACGCAGAATCGGCCCAACTCCCGCTCCAGCCACGCAGCGGTCCCGGCGGGGAGCTCACCCGGGCCGCAGTCCTCAAAAGCTACTCCACCTCGTTTCCCCCAGAGCTTGGGTACTCCGGTGGCGGGTATTCCCGCACTCCAATTCGAGGACGCCGCCATCTCTCCATCTGCGTCCCCCTTAGCTTCTTTCCGGCCACCCCTCTCTCGGGGCGGAGTCCTGGCCTTTGCGCCTCTGCTGCTCGAGAAGACGCTCGAGCGGGAACTTTTCGCGCCAAAGATGGCGACTTCTGGAAATTTTCAGCCGGATACCTCCGGCGGTCACAAGGCGCACCTCTACCCAACGGCAGAGCGGTAGGATCCTGTTCGTGACGCCAAGTTGTCGCGGGCGGGGAGGAGGGTGTCAGCACTGCGCTCGCCCCCACAGCTCGGGTCCGGCTGCTGCTGCTCAGTGGTGGCTCGAGCGGTGGGCCAGATCCCGGGGGTTCTCGAGCGGCACTCCTCGCCCGTGAGTGAAAAGGGGGGTTGTTTGGGTGTTTTGGGGATTTATTGTCCGTGACGCCACCCACGGTTGTGGTGATTGAGTGTACACCACCGCTGCTCTATATGGGGGTCCCGGGGATGGTGAGGCGGAGCAGCCAGTTGTTGTGTTGTCCCTCTGTGGGTAGGGGTTGGTGATCCCGGGGCCCAGTGAGGTGCAGGGGCGCAGGGGCAGCGCTGTGCCTTTCGGCACTGAGGTACTCACTCAGCCAGTAAACACAACACAGTTCTCGGTAAACAAACGGCTGGTTGGACGGGTCCCTCGGACGGTTCACGGTGCTGCGGTTCCCTGCAGTTAGCGGTGACGGTCTCTTCCCTGCACCTTTGAAATGTCTGTTTGGTAGCGATGGGTTCCCACCGGTTACCCGCTCCCCGGCTACAATCTGGACCGGAGGAGCTACTCTCTTGCCCGCAGGCGCCGGCCCTGGGAAACTGGTGCCTTGGCGGTGGCGGTGTTTCCCCGTTGTGGTTGGACCTTTGCCGTCAATCAGGACTTGCTTGTTGGGAGACAGACGTCCCCTTCACTAACGGATTTGGCAATTTACGGCGACTCCAAGCCTTGCCGGGATCCGAAAGGCCCCTGCCCTGGTGCTGACTGCCCTTTGTATACTGCTCCAGACCCCCGGGCACACAGCCTCCGTGGTCCTTCCAGCAACCTCCAGACAGTCCCACTGCAGACCTTCACCGCCGTCTGCTGACCTTGCTGACTCCGTCTGGGCACACAGCCACAGACCAACTTCAGGCTTTCTGTCACTTCCACTGATGTTTCACTTCACTCTAGCTCCCTCCTGAGCTACACTCTGTTCACCTCCTACTCCTTCCTCTCCCTTTTCTGAACTCTGTTCACTTAGCTCCTCACTCAAGCTCCTCCTGAGCTAATCTGCCTGGTTCTTCCTGCCTCCAGGGCTGTGAACTCCTAGGTGGGCGGACACCAGCCCCTGGAGGAAGGCAACAAGGATTTTTGGGTTAGCTGGTGTACCTGCAGGGAATGTGGGGTGCGTGTGGTGTTGTGACCTGTGACCCCTGGCTTGCCCAGGGCGTCACAGGTATGATGCTGTTTTTAAGAGAAAGTAGTGATTTTATTTTTATTCCTGGACTATCCCTTTATTGAATATAAATATTGATTATGATTTTTTTTAGAGCTGAAGCAAGTTATGTATTTTTTGACTTTCTGAATACGAGTTGACCACTGTGGAGATGCTGAAGTTGGGCATTGCAATTCCAAGACAGAGGTCAATCGCTATAGATTAGCTAAGACTAGAAATCAAATCCAAATGTTTTGTGTCCCTGGGTTTGCTGGTCCATGACTGTCTCATTCAGATAATTGCACTTGGTGATAAATTAAATTTGTGCCAAGCTTCCCACACTACATGATAGGAACTGCTAGGGACAAATAGAATAAAGGAGAGCAATTCCTTACTGTCAAAAGTAAGACTGCAGAGTCTTTTTACTCTTACCCAGAAATCAAGAATTCACTGGTTGACTGCATTCCTAACTGGAAGTGAGGATTTAGGAGAGATGGGTGGAAGAATTGTCACTGACTTATGTAATGAGACATAAATAAGGCGGTGTGCACAAACAGACAAGGGACAAGTGAGACCTAGACAACAAATCGAGGGCGGCCATGAAAAAAAACAATAATAAGGGAAGCAAGGCTGTAATGTTATGTGACACTCTCATCATAGTCTTCAGTTGTCCCAATTTTAGTGATCTCTATTTCTCTTTTATATAGATATATATTACTTCTTTATGTTTATTCTCCTAGTGAGACCAATGGTGGCGTTGGGACGATGAGACACCTCACTACTATAAAAAATGACAAGCGCAGACTGTGAATGGTGAATGTGTAAGAAGAAGGGGGTTGGGGATCCACATCCCGTCTCTGTCTCCATCTGCTACATAACTGTTGACAGTGAGTTATGGCATTTTTTCCCATTACATTTCCATAGTCATTATACAGCCTCTGAACAAGTCGAGATGAGGCTTCTGGGAGCTGTAGTTCAAGAGTAGACCTGCCGGGAAGAGAAAATCATTTTATCCGCTGTACATGAGAAAAATATAATAGTAATACAATATGCATTACTCAGTTATCTATAATGGAAATGAATGCCTTAACAACAGGAGGCGCTTAAAGGACTTCTCTCACCAAAGGAAGGTTTTGTTACATTACAAGCTTTTCTCTTGTCTTATTATGAGCCTTTTTCATCATGACAATACCTATTGTAATGAGTAAAATTAGCATATCAATACCGGCAGCTCACCCTGGCTCACTCTTTATTTCAGATTTATTTTCCAGCATGCTTTATGTTTACTGTGAATGTTAGCGTCCAAGAAGAGCTGTAAAATGTCTAGCAGAGCCTTCTGCCAGATGAATGTAAGGAAAAAATAAAAAAGGGCTTAATTTAATATCTTTTAATTTTATTTCTTCATATATCTAGATGTTGCCTGTTTCTTTTTTAATACTTTTAATTTAGTTTGGAAAATATTTGTATTTCCCATGAAATAATAATTCTGGAACATCTTTTCTCAAAATTCTACATTATATCACACCACTGTTATCTCCTAGAACGCAATAAATTGACAATGGGGAGTTACCAGTTGCAAGTGTGTCTCTAATACACAGTCTAAAGGTACCGTCACACTAAGCAGCATTGCTAGCAACATCGCTGCTGAGGCACAACTTGCTAGTGATGTTGCTGTGTGTGACATCCAGCAACAACCTGGCCCCTGCTGTGAAGTCGTTGGTTGTTGCTAAATGTCCTGGACCATTTTTTAGTTGTTGCTCTCCCGCTGTGAAGCACACATCGCTGTGTGTGACAGCGAGAGAGCAACAACTGAATGTGTAGTGAGCAGGGAGCCGGCTTCTGCGGACGCTGGTAACCAATGTAAATATCGGGTAACCAAGAAGCCCTTTCCTTGGTTACCTGATATTTACCTTCGTTATCAGCGTCCGCCGCTCTCAGCTGTCAGTGCCGGCTCCCTGCTCCCTGCACACATAGCCAGACTACACATCGGGTAATTAACCCGATGTTTACTATGTCTAAGAGTGCAGGCAACAGGGAGCCGGCACTGGCAGTGTGAGAGCGGCTGGTAACGAAGGTAAATATCGGGTAACCAAGGGAAGGGCTTCTTGGTTACCCGATGTTTACCGTAGTTACCAGCGTCTGCAAAAGCCGGCTCCCTGCTGGATGCACACGTAGCAGAGTACACATCGGGTAATTAACCTGATGTGTACTGTGGCTAGGTGTGCAGGGAGCCAGCGCTAAGCAGTGTACGCTGGTAACCAAGGTAAATATCGGGTTGGTTACCCGATATTTACCTTAGTTACCAAGCGCAGCATGCTTTCACGTGTAGCGATGCTCCAGCGATCCCTTCCAGGTCAGGTTGCTGGTGGGATCGCTGGAGCGTCGCTTAGTGTGACATCTCACCAGCGACCTCCTAGCAACTTACCAGCGATCCCTATCAGGTTGTATCGTTGTTGGGATCGCTGGTAAGTTGTTTAGTGTGACTGGGTCTTAAGGGGTACTTTGAACGCGGCAACATCGCTAGCCGATGATAGCGATGCCGAGCGCAATAGTACCCGCCCCCGATATCTTGTGATAACTGCCGTAGCAAACATTAGCGCTACGGCAGCTTCATACGCACTTACCTGTCCTGCGACGTCACTCTGGCCGGCGACCCGCCTCCTTCCTAAGGGGGCGGGTCGTGCGGCGTCACAGCGACGACAAACGGCAGGCGGCCAATAGAAGCGGAGGGACGGAGATGAGCGGGACGTAAACATCCCGCCCACCTCCTTCTTCCGCATAGCCGGTGGAGGCAGGTAAGGAGATGTTCCTCGCTCCTGCGGCTTTACACACAGCGATGTGTGCTGCCACAGGAACGAGGAACAACATCGTATCTCCTATTGGTGCGACATTGTGGAAATGACCGACGCTACACAGATCACCGATTTTCAACGCTTTGCGATCGTTTATCGGTGCATCTAGGCTTTACACGTTGTGATGTCGTTACTGGCGCCGGATGTGCGTTACTTTCGATTTGACCCCGACGATATCGCAGTAGCGATGTCGCAACGTGCAAAGTACCCCTAAGGCCCCCCTTTACATGTCAGTGATATAGGTACCAGAATCACTGACATACACAGACACATTATAATCAATGGGTCTGCTCACACATCAGTGATTTTTCACTTAACGTGTCTCCGTGCAGCGTACACCCGTGTCCGTGATTCTGCATGGAGACAAGTCAGTTTCTTTCTGGCATCACTTATGACCCACAGACCACACTATGGTGGGATCCATGTGGGATCCGTGAAACACGTACCAGAAAAACACTGACATATAACATAATAAACATTTTCAACTCACCTTTCCAGCAATTCGCTGTGCAGCCTCCGCTCTCTGCAGCTCCTGCCCGACTCATGAATATTCATGAAAGCAGGAACAGCTGACCCGGAAGTAGCTGCAGAGAGCGGTGGGCAGATGCTGCAGAGCCGAGGAGTTCAGCACCATGGACAGCAGGAGCGAAGGCAGGTGAGTAATGTCCATTTGCAATCACGGATCACGGATTGCACATGGACAACCCACGTGTGCCGTGAATCACGGAACACGGAGGGACATGTGCATGTTTTACATGTCAGTGAAGAACGTCAGTGAAGAACGTCAGTGTTTTTCACTGACGTGTGAAACGGGCCTAACACAATCTAATTAGTTTAAGTTTGTGTAGGGGCACACCCTTTTTGACGACTAGGGTAATGGGAATGGTAACTCCCAGTTGTGAATGTATTGACAAAAGGACCAACTGAGAGTTCTAAGATGTCATGTGTATAGGGACAGCTTCAGGGTTAGTTCTCACCTTACCATCTAGACCATGCACTTCAAACAGATTTTTTCCTTTTGGCACTGGTGGGGTTAATACACTTTTTTTTTGCAGCAGACTGCTTCAGCTGGTGGCAGTTAAGCAATTGCGGTCCGAGATATAAGCCCTCTGCTTCCTGTACTTGTTGCTGGTTATTCATTCAGTTGGAGCTAGCCAGGGAGCAGAGTGGATGTGTCTTACTGCTGCTGGTATTCTGAGAATATTGTAAGTGGTTTCTTTTACCTCCTTTTTTCGTTACCCTTACCCTTAATCCATGGTCATTCCCTGGTGCCGGGTTTTGGTGTGTATAGGTTTTTGTTTATCCCTGTCTTTTACTGTGTTGGTGAATTGTTGGGCTCCATCTGGGTCATTCCCCTGGGTTGCAGGGACTTAGATGTTAGGCTCTGGTCAGGAGACAGGGCTATGCTGGAGGCTTGACCCTGACTACTAGAGATGAGTGAACCGGTCGCGGTTCGGTTCGAGGTCGGTTCGCCGAACGGAGCTCCCGTTCGAGTTCGGTTCGTCGAACGTTCGACGAACCGAACTCGAACTGCATAGGAAACAATGGCAGGCAATCACAAACACATAAAAACACCTAGAAAACACCCTCAAAGGTGTCCAAAAGGTGACAAACAACTCACAACACAACACAAACACATGGGAAAGTGACAAGAACAAATTCTCATGTGAAAACAAAACAGCGATACGAGGAAAAAGAGGACGAGACACAGATATAGGCATGGCATGCCCTTCTAAAATCATGTAAAACACCGCAAGGTGACTCCAAGCGGAGTCTCCCTTTTTTTTCCAAAAATTGTGCCCCACACACACCCACCCATTCAGTGGCAGCACTTGTGCCCTAGTTGTACACTTCACAGCTAGATTTGCATCAAGCACATTCAAAAATATGCCATACTTAACCGTCCCCAGGATGACACCGGGGTAGGTAGCAAAGTCTTTCCTGATCCCAGCTCTGTTCATCTTGGATCATTTTTAAAAAACACAGCAAGCAAGGGTTACTCCAAGCAGAGTCTCCCTTTTTTCAAAAAATTGGGCCACACAGACACCTTATCAGTGGCAGCACTTGTGCCCTAGTTGCAAACAGGATGTTTTGATTTGCATCAAGCACATTCCAAAATACGCTATTCTTAACCGTCCCCAGGATGACAACGGAGTAGGTAGCAAAGTCTTTCCTGATCCCAGCTCTGTTCATCTTGGATTATTTTTAAAAAACACAGCAAGCAAGGGTTACTCCAAGTGGAGTCTCCCTTTTTTCAAAAAATTGGGCCACACAGACACCTTATCAGTGGCAGCACTTGTGCCCTAGTTGCAAACAGGATGTTTTGATTTGCATCAAGCACATTCCAAATCCACAAGCATTTACTCTCCCCAGGATGACACAGGGGTAGTAAATTCCTGGTGGATCCATGACTTGTTCATTTTGATGAACGTTAGTCTGTCCACATTGTCACTGGACAGACGCGTGCGCTTATCTGTCAGCACACACCCAGCAGCACTGAAGACACGTTCAGACACAACGCTGGCAGCTGGACACGACAAAATCTCCAAGGCGTAACTGGAGAGCTCTGGCCATTTTTCTAGATTTGAAGCCCAAAAGGAGCAAGGCTCCATTTGCAAAGTCATGGCATCGATGTTCATTTGGAGATACTCCTGTATCATCCTCTCCAGCCGTTGACTATGTGTCAGACTTGTTGTCTCTGGTGGCCTTGCAAAGGAGGGTCTAAAAAAATTATGAAAAGATTCCATAAAATTGCTGTTACCAGCACCAGATACAGTCCTACTGGTACGGGTAGACTGTTGAAGATGACGAGACCGTCCCATGTTTGTCAAGTTACAACTGGGAGAATCACTCCCTGCACCTGCACGGTTGTTTGGTGGAAAAGCCGAGCTAAGATCGAGTAACAGCTTCTGCTGATACTCCTGCATACGTGCGTCCCTTTCTATGGCTGGAATTATGTCACAAAATTTGGACTTGTACCGGGGATCTAATAGTGTGGCAATCCAGTAGTCATCATCACTTCTAATTTTGACAATACGAGGGTCATGTTGGAGGTAGTGCAACAAGAAGGCACTCATGTGTCTTGCGCAGCCTTGCGGACCAAGTCCACGCTGTGTTTGTGGCATAGAGGTGCTAACCGTTCTTTCTTCCTCTTACATCTCCCCCCAACCTCTTTCAACTGAAATTTGACCAAGGACTCCCTCATCTGCTGAGTCTTCCATGTCCATGGACAGTTCATCCTCCAATTCTTCATGTTCTCCTGCACCTTCCTCAACATTTCGCCTGCTACTATGCGCCCTTGTTGATCCCTGTCCCCCATGGTCCCATGCCTGCTGCGTTGGTGATGATGAACATCTGGACCTTGGTGATGTTGTTGTCCCTTGCGCATATGAATCCTCCTGTAGTTCCTCCCCTTCCTGTTGTCCCACCCCCTGACTCCGAATAGTGTTTAGCTTGTGCTCCAGCATGTAAATGACTGGAATTGTCATGCTGATAATGGCATTGTCAGCGCTAAACATATTCGTCGCCATGTCGAAACTGTGCAAAAGGGTGCATAGGTCCTTGATCTGAGACCACTCCATCAGGGTGATCTTCCCCACCTCTGCATCTCGTTGGCCCAGGCTATACGTCATGACGTATTGCACCAGGGCTCGGCGGTGCTGCCACAGTCGCTGTAACATGTGGAGAGTCGAATTCCAGCGTGTCGCCACATCGCATTTCATGCGATGAACCGGCAGGCCGAAAGACTTCTGGAGAGATGCAAGTCGCTCAGCTGCGGCGGTTGAACGGCGGAAGTGAGCAGACAGTTTTCGTGAAAAAACCGTCATAAATATTTATTAAGGGATCATATACTGTAAACCGTGGAAAAAACCCTTTAAAAATTCACTTTTAATAAATTTAGATTAAAATAGATATCCCAAAATGAAAAAACATACACACATATATATACATACAAAGAAATAGAAAAGTGCTGCAGTGCAGAATGGGAGTGGTCAACACCCTTACACTTCTCCCTGCCTAGCCTGCGGAGGTCGGCACCCTAGGTTACGTAATGGCGCCCCCGCTCGGACGTCGGCTTGCCCTCCTCTCCCTGCACTAAATTATACGTGCAGCTAGTCTGGGAGTAGAGGAGTGCTCAAACAGGGTTTTTCTGCACTGTCAAAAATACCACAAAATACAAAAAAAAAATCAAAGGTAGAACTTATTATCCTTTAGCACATATGTGAATATGACTCTACAGGAATAGTGTGTAATATCTGGACAGGCTCTGTCATAAATAGATGCTTGAAAGGATTCAAATCAACTCAACAAACCCATCTTTATGAGGACAAAGTGCAATAGTGCTAGCATAAATTCAGGGAGCCTCATGCATATATGCTAGTTGGCCTGTAAACATTCCACTCAGTAGCAGCATATGAATACGCACATATTAAAGTGCTGTGCATGTAGCAGCCAAAAAATGCCTCTATCAGGCCCTGCATCAAACTGCTCCCACCAGTATCAGGTTATAATGTACCGGCAGCAAACCAATGGCTCCCCAGGCAGCACAAATATAGCAGTCCTCAGAAACAGCCCAGCAATAAACATAAATAAAGATATTACCTGCGGAATAAATGTTCCACTACAAACAATTCACTGTAGGTGATGTAACAATAATATAATGATGTACTTAGCTTTTGCGCAGACTTGGACTAATCGCCCGACCAAAAAATACTTCAGTGCAATCACTGGAGGCCTATATACAGGCTCAATTAAGGAACCGCTTGCTCGACGCGTTTCCCCCTGGCATCCAGTCCCGCCAGGGTTCCTCAGGAGCTCCCACAATAGGGTACAGACAACTGGCCACAATCTGCCGCTCTGCCTCGGTTTTAATCCCCGCCTCTGCACGTGGGGAAACAAGAGCGTTCTTTAAAAATGGCGCTTGCTCACGTCACCGGAAGTGACGTCTGCCGGAGACAACAGAAGGGCTGTGGAGTGGGGCTGTGGAGCGCATGAAGCGTTCCACCATCATGTGACTAATAGCCGACGTCATACTGAGGGACGACTTTGCTGTCGCGGGGAGTGGCACAGTGCGTTCCACCTGAACGTCACTTCCGCCTCGGCAGACGGCAGTCCTCCTTCCAGGTCTTTAGAAGGTATGTGGAGTGGGGATGTGGAGCGCATAATGCGTTCCACCATCATGTGACTGGTATCCGACGTCATACTGAGGGACGTCTTGGCTGTCACGGCGATTAACCGCGGTGGAGCGCACAGTGCGGTCCACCTGAACGTCACTTCCGCTCCGGCAGACGTCACTTCCGGTGACGTGAGCAAGCGCCATTTTTAAAGAACGTTCTTGTTTCCCCACGTGCAGAGGCGGGGATTAGAACCGAGGCAAAGCGGCAGATTGTGGCCAGTTGTCTGTCCCCTATTGTGGGAGCTCCTGAGGAACCCTGGCGGGACTGGATGCCAGGGGGAAACGCGTCGAGCAAGCGGTTCCTTAATTGAGCCTGTATATAGGCCTCCAGTGATTGCACTGAAGTATTTTTTGGTCGGGCGATTAGTCCAAGTCTGCGCAAAAGCTAAGTACATCATTATATTATTGTTACATCACCTACAGTGAATTGTTTGTAGTGGAACATTTATTCCACAGGTAATATCTTTATTTATGTTTATTGCTGGGCTTTTTCTGAGGACTGCTATATTTGTGCTGCCTGGGGAGCCATTGGTTTGCTGCCGGTACATTATAACCTGATACTGGTGGGAGCAGTTTGATGCAGGGCCTGATAGAGGCATTTTTTGGCTGCTACATGCACAGCACTTTAATATGTGCGTATTCATATGCTGCTACTGAGTGGAATGTTTACAGGCCAACTAGCATATATGCATGAGGCTCCCTGAATTTATGCTAGCACTATTGCACTTTGTCCTCATAAAGATGGGTTTGTTGAGTTGATTTGAATCCTTTCAAGCATCTATTTATGACAGAGCCTGTCCAGATATTACACACTATTCCTGTAGAGTCATATTCACATATGTGCTAAAGGATAATAAGTTCTACCTTTGATTTTTTTTTTTGTATTTTGTGGTATTTTTGACAGTGCAGAAAAACCCTGTTTGAGCACTCCTCTACTCCCAGACTAGCTGCACGTATAATTTAGTGCAGGGAGAGGAGGGCAAGCCGACGTCCGAGCGGGGGCGCCATTACGTAACCTAGGGTGCCGACCTCCGCAGGCTAGGCAGGGAGAAGTGTAAGGGTGTTGACCACTCCCATTCTGCACTGCAGCACTTTTCTATTTCTTTGTATGTATATATATGTGTGTATGTTTTTTCATTTTGGGATATCTATTTTAATCTAAATTTATTAAAAGTGAATTTTTAAAGGGTTTTTTCCACGGTTTACAGACAGTTTTCATGCCCTGGTCAGAAGGCCATCTAGGCCGGGATAGTGTGTTAAGAATTGCTGGACGACAAGGTTCAACACGTGAGCCATACAAGGCACGTGTGTCACCTTGCCCAGGCGAAGGGCCGCACCCAGGTTTGCAGCATTGTCGCACACGGCCTTACCAGGCTGCAGGTTGAGTGGAGACAACCATTTATTAAACTCTGACCGCAGAGCTGACTACAACTCCTCAGCTGTGTGACTCCTATTCCCAAGACATGTCAAGCTAAAGACCGCCTGATGCCGTTGCGCTCTGCTGCCAGCATAGTAATGAGGAGTGCGTGATTCCTTCTGCGCAGTGAGAATGCTGGTGGCCTGACCAGGCAGGCTTGGGGCAGAGGTGGAGGACCCAGATGAGGTGGAGGAGGCAGAAGCAGTGGCGGAACTTGGACAGACAGAGGATTGACACACAAGTCGTGGGGACGGCAAGACTTGTGCAGCAGACCCTTCACCATCTATCACCATAGTTACCCAGTGCCCAGTCAGCGAACATGTAACGTCCCTGTCCATGCTTACTGGTCCAAGTATCGGTGGTGAAATGCACCCGTTCACACACAGAGTTTCTCAAGGAAGCGGTGATGTTGTGTGCGACATGCTGGTGTAGCGCGGGCACACCTTTCTTAGAGAAGTAGTGGCGACTAGGCATCTGGTACTGGGGCACAGCGACAGACATAAGGTCTCTAAAATCCTGTGTGTCCACTAGGCGGAAAGGCAGCATTTCGGTAGCCAAGAGCTTACAGAGGGATAGAGTCAACCTCTTAGCTTTGTCATGGGTCGCAGGAAATGGCCTTTTATTTGACCACATCTGAGGGACAGAGATCTGGCTGCTGTGTGTAGACGGTGTTGAGTAGGGTGTCCCTGGAAAAATGCAGGTTTGTGAGGAAAGTGCAGGCGGAGACATGATGTTGCCTTCATCCAACGTTGGTGCTATCGATGTCTGAGAGAGCTGTACACACTCACTTGTTTCCCCTTCCAAACCAACTGACGACCTACCAAGCAAAGTGCCTGTTGCGGTTACAGTGGTGGAAGTTGTGCGTGGAAAACCAGGTGTGACAGCTGTCCCCACAGTCCTAGAAGATGAAGAGCGCGCGGATGCACTGGAAGGGGCAGGCCATGGATGGTTCGCTCCGCTAGGCCGCAATGCAGCACAGTGAGCTTCCCACCGGGAACTATGATATTTATTCATGTGACGATTCATGGAAGAAGTTGTCAAACTGCTGAGGTTTTGACCTCTACTAACAGACTCACGACAAATTTTACACATCACATAATTTGGGCGATCTTTTTCTATGTCAAAAAAGGACCAGGCTAGGCAAGTCTTAGAGGGCATGCGACCTGCTGAGCCCCCCCGACTAGTGCTCAGAGGCAGAGTGGTGGCTGAGGATCCAGTTGTAGACGTGCTACCAGTGCTCCGACTCTGTCCAGGAAGGCGCAAGGTAACTTCGTCGTCGGTTGCATCCTCCTCCACCGCCTCTGTTGACCTCCTCGAGTGCCTGACTGGGGGTTGACAGTAAGTGGGATCTAGAACTTCATCATCAATTGTTGTGTTTGCACTCCCCTCCCCCTCAGACCGAGCCTCTTCTTGCCCTGACCGAATATTTAAGTTGTCATCCCAATCGGGTATCTGCGTCTCATCTTCATCAGTATGTTCCTCATTGTCTATAACCACAGGTGTTACAGTTTGTGACAAAGGGTCAACATTATGCTCAGAAACTTGGTCCTCACGGCCTGAATCAGAGTCACAAAGGTTCTGGGCATCACTGCAGACCATTTCCTGGTCTGTACTCACTGTAGCTTGGGAGCAGACCTCTGATTCCCAGGCTATAGTGTGACTGAACAGCTCTGCAGACTCAGCCATCTCAGTTCCACCATACTGTGCACGGCGGATGGAGACTTCAGAGCTGGGAGAAAGCAAGTTTGATTGGGATGACAACTCAGAGGACTGGTGTTTTTTGGATGCGGTACTTGAAGTGGCTGAAAGGGCACTTGTTGGACCACTGGAGATCCATTCAAGCATTTTCCTTTTTTGGCCATCATCTACCTTTGTTCCTGTTGTTCGTGTCCGCAAAAAAGGAAGCACATCGGATTGTCCACGGTAAGTAGTAGACATCTTACTTTTGCTGGTAGATGGTCTATCTTCAGCAGATGATAATGGAGCTTTGCCACCTTCCCCACGGACAAACCCTTTTTTTCCTTTTCCAGCACGCCTCTTCCCCTTTCCACCAGCATCTGTCATTTTGCCACTCATGTTGATTGCAACAAGATTGTGCACTGAAAATGTGGTAGTAAAAATTCAGAGGTGGTGTAGATTGCAGCGGTGGTCTAGCTTTATTAACAGCAGAATAATAAAGAATAAATATCCCTGACAATGCAACTACGGCCCTTAAACTGGCAGCATAAATTGCTAGTATAATGGCTTAGTAACTATCAGTTTGAGTGTGCAATGCAGGCAGACGTGCTGCAAATATCTGTGCACTACTGGGACTATACAGAAGTTCAACAGCCACGTTTAGGATGCCACTAGGTACACTCAGTGTTTGCTAGTATAATGGCTTAGTAACTATCAGTTTGAGTGTGCAATGCAGGCAGACGTGCTGCAAATATCTGTGCACTACTGGGACTATACAGAAGTCCAACAGCCACGTTTAGGATGCCACTAGGTACACTCAGTGTTTGCTAGTATAATGGCTTAGTAACTATCAGTTTGAGTGTGCAATGCAGGCAGACGTGCTGCAAATATCTGTGCACTACTGGGACTATACAGAAGTCCAACAGCCACGTTTAGGATGCCACTAGGTACACTCAGTGTTTGCTAGTATAATGGCTTAGTAACTATCAGTTTGAGTGTGCAATGCAGGCAGAGGTGCTGCAAATATCTGTGCACTACTGGGACTATACAGAAGTCCAACAGCCACGTTTAGGATGCCACTAGGTACACTCAGTGTTTGCTAGTATAATGGCTTAGTAACTATCAGTTTGAGTGTGCAATGCAGGCAGACGTGCTGCAAATATCTGTGCACTACTGGGACTATACAGAAGTCCAATAGCCACGTTTAGGATGCCACTAGGTACACTCAGTGTTTGCTAGTATAATGGCTTAGTTATAATGAGTTTGAGTGTGCAGAGGACAGGAGGGTACAGTGGCAGGGTTGTGGGTCTCTGGGTAGAGGAAAGGAAGCCTGCCTTTCTATTCCCTCCTAATGGGGAAATGCAGCGAGGAAATCCCTGACCTTAGCTACACAGACGCTGTCTCTGTTTTCAGGACCTGTCACCTATGGCTCTGACCCTGCCGGTATGAGCCCTTAAAAGGACTGATAGAAAGTGCTCTCCCTAAGCTGTCCAGCGCTGTGTATGGAGCGCATACAGCAGTTTCGGCGATAGGACTCAGGACGGAGCTGCGCCAGTGATGTCTGACACCAAGGACGCAGAAGGCAGATAATGGCGTGCTGGAGGAAAATGTCCGGTTTTATAATGCAGGGACATGTGACATGGACATCCTATCACACATGCCGTTGCTTCTCTGGCTAAAAGTCCACTTAGCTGTGTGTGTGTCTGGGATTGGCTGACATGCTAGCCCGCCCCACTACACGCGCGCGCTTAGGGAAGGAAGACAAGGAAAAAAAAAAAAAATGGCGATCGCCATTATCCATACAGCAGTGATCTGAAGGCGCTGTTCCCGCTCACTATACACTGAAATTTCATAATAGTGTGAGTCACAGAGTGACTTACACTATTACAGCGGAAAGCCAGCTAGGAATTAGCTGTTTTTTTTGCTGCTAGAACCGTTCTCGAACGTATCTAGAACTATCGAGCTTTTGCAAAAAAGCTCGAGTTCTAGTTCGATCTAGAACAGCCCCCAAAATCACTCGAGCCGCGAACTGGAGAACCACAAACCTAGAACCGCGCTCAACTCCACTGACTACCCCTAACTCTACTGTCGGGATAAGGGACAGCACTGGGTCCCCAGACTTAGGGTCAGCCTGGTAGTCCCAGTTCCATCTTTACTATCCCATTACGTAAGAAAGGGCACTCCATTTAATGGTAAATACAGATATTTTGCTGATGCAGTCATGTCCAGAGTGGTTACAGGTTTTTTTTAAAGCAACGTTCACATCTTCTACTTTTCCTTAGTTGCCTATAAAAATATAAACAAATATAAGAAAGAGTTAAAGTGGATCCAAATACAAAGAAAATACTTAGCAATATATACAGTGGCTAAAATAAGCAGGTTTCAGAAAAGGCAGAGGCACAAGAGATGTAATTACTAACATTAGATGAATGATGGAAAAGGCTAAAGAATATGAAATGGAGATCTATTTTTGCTCCATCACTACAGCAAAGTCTTTGACTGTGTTGAGGTCGCACGGGGTTTAGCTCATAACTCACAAAGTGTCAATGCAGCATCTGACCCTGTTCACACAGCAGAGTCTGAAACTACGCTCTAGGTCTCTTGTTGGGCTTCTGAGTTTCTCAGACAGGCTCGGGCATCGACCAAGCTGTGGTCTTTTTGGTTCAAGCTTGCAGGAGTTAAGTTCTAAGAGCCTAGTGATTGCCTCTGAAATCACATGTTATGAGAAACCTATCACAGTTAATCCCTGCCCCTTTTTAAGATGGTGGATTTGATACTCCCATGCCAATTATAGCTTGTAGAGATAAAGGTACTTTTGCAATGGTGCTCCAATTGCTGGATATCTTCTATGCGTTATTTGGTGTGTTCTGGAAATATTCTCATTGTCTGTTTATTTCCTCCCTGCGGTCTAAGGGGAGAACTTTTCTCCTTGCAGAGACTGACAAACCAATCTGGCTGTCAGTGGTGAGGAGTCTTATAGCTGCAATGCTCCTCTGGGAAATATTCAAATTGGCTTTTCAGGGAGGAAGGAGAAAAACTCTAGTGCCACCTATTGGAAGCAGCAATCCTAAAAGTCAAAATTAGCTCTTTAACTAGCCTTGTTAAAGTGCCACTTTTGGGATTGCTACTTCCAATAGGTGGCACAAGAGTTTGTCTCCTTCCTCCCTGAAACGACACTTTGAATATATTCCAGAGGAGCATTGCAGCTATAAGACTCCTCACCACTGACAGCCAGATTGGTGTGTCATTCTCTGCAAGGAAAAAAGTTCTCCCCTTAGACCCCACTTTAGCTTCTCATACAATCAGATCTCATACTTTGCACTGATGAGGGACAATCATCCCGAAACACCATATCTGCAAATTGAGGTTCTGATCTGGAATAAATCCTAGGTCATATGAAAAGGCTTGTTAAAGAGCCACTTTTAACTTTTAGGTTTACTACTTCATATAGGTGGCACTAGAGTTCGTCTCCCTCCTCCCTGAAGAAACAATTTAAATATATCTCAGAGGAGCATTGCAGGTATAAGACTCCTCACTACTGACAGGCAGATTGGTTTGTCAATCTCTGCAAGGAGAAATATTCTCCCCTTAGAGCCCACTTTAACTTCTAATACAGCCAGATCAGATCTCATACTTTGCACTGACAAGGGACAATTATCCCGAAAAACCGTGTCTGCAAATTGAGGTTCTGATCTGGCATAAATCCTACATCATATGAAAAGGCTTGTTAAAGAGTCACTTTGACTTTTAGGATTGCTACTTCCAATAGGGGGCACTAGAGTTCGTCTCCTTCCTACCTGAAGAGACAATTTGAATATATCTCAGAGGAGCACTGCAGCTATAAGATTCCTCACCACTGAGAGCCAGATTGGTTTGTCAGTCTTCACAAGGAGAAAAGTTATCCCCTTAGACCCCACTTTAGCTTCTCATACAGCCAGATCAGATCTCGTACTTTGCACTGACGAGGGACAATCATTCCGAAACACCATGTCTGTAAATTGAGGTTTTGATCTGGCATAAATCCTAGGTCATAAGAAAAGGCTTCTCAAAGAGCCACTTTTGAGTTTTAGGATTGCTACTTCCAATAGGTGGCACTAAAGATGGTCTCTTTCCTCCCTGAAGAAAAAATTTAAATATTTCCTCCCTGTTCTTTATTTCCCCCTGAGCACATATTGTCTATACCTTTGTGTGTGTGCTTGCCATGAGTTTGAGTTTAGTTTTTTTTCTCATTCGCTCTTTTTGTGTGGGACTAATCACTACTGTCACAGCTTTTCCTGTGGGTGGGGGAGAGGGGGTATTAGAGCAGGGCTTGGCAGGAGCAATGCTAGGCTTGTGGTTCAGACCTCTTCCCTATCAGATGTACCTCTGGGATAAGGGACAGCTAGGGCTCCCCTAGCCTGAGGGCCAGTCACCAGTCAAGCCGTCTCGGTCCCCGGTTATCCTTTTACTGCGCATGACAGTTGATAACCAGGAATTTTGGAATATCATAAAGAATTGGAGAATGCCAAACCATCTGATCAGCCACTTTAGGAACCTTTACATTGACCAAGAAGTAACAGTTTGAACAGCAAAGGGTGACATGGCATGGTTTGAAGTAGAGTGAGGTGTTAGACAAGACTGCATCCTGCCACCATTTCTCTCCAATTTATATGAAGAAGTTATTTTCAGGAAGGCTGGACTTGCTGAAAAAGAAGAAGGAATCAAAATTTTTAGACAAATCATCAACAATCCTAAATACACAGACATTGATAGCAACAGACATAGATGGAATGAGCGACTTATTACGGAGTGTCAAGGTGGAAAGCTCAAACATGGGATTCCTACTCAATATAATGAAGACAAATCTATTGACTATGGCAAGTTATGACCAGGATATATTTCAGATGGCCTGCGACAAACTGAAACTTGTAAACCTATTCTGCCTATTTGGACCATTGATCGATACCGGAAGTCAATAAGAGAATAGCTATGGGCAAATCAACAATGAAGTCACTGGACAAGGTCCTCAAATTAAGGAACATTTCACTTGTGATGAATTATTGAATGTTCTCAGTGAGAGGAACAAAATTATAATCTTGTGATACCTTTTAATGGCTAACTAAAATACATTTTAATTAAATTTAAATTTAAATTATTTTAGTTAGCCATTAAAAGGTATCACAAGATTATAATTTTGTTCCTCTCACTGAGAACATTCAATAATTTTTCAACTGGCTAACACAGTACCAAAACCTTTTCACTTGTAACTTGTGATGAAGACTTGGCTCGTTTATAATCTGGTCTTTTCTGTAGTCACATATGGATGCGAAACCTAGACGGTAAAGAAACAAGACAGAAGAAGAATCAACGCCTTTGAAATTGGGTGCTGTAGAAGGATGTTATCAATACCATGGATGGTAAAAAGAACAAACAAATCAGGTTTATAACCAATTAAGCTATGACTTGCCTACTTTGGACACATTATATGATGAGAGCAATCACTGAAGAATGATATCATGGTCTGAAAAATAGAAGCAACAAGGTAAAGAGGAAAATCAGCAAACTGATGACTTGATACTATCAAGATAACAGCGGAGAAGACCCTGGTGGACCTATCTAGACTCTAGAATCCATAATACACACCATATTTGGAGAGCAAAGGATGTTGCATATCACGCCCCAGACACATATCAAAAGTGAGGTTTGGAGGTGGGAACATTATGGTGTGGGGCTGTTTTTCAGCATATGGCACTGGTAAACTTCATATAATTGAAGGAAGGATAAATGGACAAATGTACCAAGACATTCTTGCTAAAAATCTGCTGCCATCCACCAGGATAATGAAAAGGAAATGAGGGTGGACAATTTCAGCAAGACAATGATCCCAAATACTAAGCCAAGGAAACTACCAATTGGTTTCAGAGAGCTAAAATAAAGCTGCTACAATGACTAGGTAAATCACCTGATCTGAGTCCAATAGAAAATTTATGGACAGAACTGAAGCTCAAAGTTCATAGGTGAAGCCCACTGAAGCCCACAGAACCTTCAGGATTGGATGAGTGTGTGGAAAAATGTGCCAAAATCACACCTGAGCAATGCATACGATTAGTTTCTAAATACAGGAGCTGTCATCACCAACAAAGGCTTTTGTATGAAGTATTAAATAAATGTCAGTAAGCATGTTCAATACTTTTTCCCTGTGTCATTTCTCATTATTACACATCTCTAAATTTGTCAACATCTATGGTTTGATTTCATTGACTGTGTGGATTGGATGGGTTGTTACCGATATCTAGTGAGAAATTCATGAGCAGTTCTGGGTGCATATTGCTAATCCCTGCCTAACTGTCCCTGTATATAGTAGCATAGATAAAGAGATCTTTAGTAAAAGTATTTCTAAAGATTCTTTAAAATATGCTAATGAGCGCGAGGACTAGTCATAAGGGCATTACTTCCCCCGACTAGTCCGCCTTCTTAGCATGGTAGTACTCGCACAGGGGTGTGCTAACATGCTATGCAATGCATTGTCACCAGCAGTGATGCGCGTACCTGTGTTCACGGTGAACGCTGAAACTGAATGCCCCGCAATTCCGGTCATGCACAGTATGAAGTCGGGTGCACACATTAGCATATTATAAAGAATCTTTAGAAATACTTTTTCGAAAGCTCTCTTTATCTATGCTACTAGATAGAGGGACAGTAAAGGTGGTGTCAGACACAGCGACGGCGACAACGACGTCGCTGCTAAGTCACCATTCTCTGTGACGTATCAGCAACGCCCCATCGCTGTCGCTGTGTGTGACATCCAGCAAGGACCTGGCCCCTGCTGTGAGGTCGCCGCTCGTTGCTGAATGTCCTGCTTCATTTTTTGCTCGTCGCTCTCCCGCTGTGAAGCACACATCGCTGTGTGTGACAGTAAGAGAGCGACGAACTGAAGCGAGCAGGGAGCAGGGAGACAGCTTCTGGCAGCCTGCGGTAAGCTGTAACCACGGTAAACATCGGGTAACCAAGAAGCCCTTTCCTTGGTTATCCGATATTTACTTTAGTTACTAGCACCGCCGCTCTCACGCTGCCAGTGCCGGCTCCCTGCTCCCTGCAAACATAGCTGGAGTACACATCGGGTAAGTAACCTGATGTGTACTCTGGCTAGGAGAGCAGGGAGCAGGGAGCCGACACTGGCAGCGTGAGAGCGGCGGACGCTAGTAACTAAGGTAAATATCGGGTAACCAAGAGAAGTGCTTTCCTTGGTTACCCGATATTTATCTTAGTTACCAAGCGCAGCATCGCTTCCACGCGTCGCTGCTGGCTGGGGGCTGGTCGCTGGTGAGATCTGCCTGTTTGACAGCTCACCAGCGACGCGAATGGAATGGAATTCCAATGGAATGGAATGACGCAGCAGCGATCCTGATAAGGTCAGGTCGCCCGTCGTGATCACTGCTGCATCGCTATGTGTGACCCCAGCTTTAGGCAGGGATTAACAATATGCCCCCAGAACTGCTCGTGGTCCTGCGTGCATACTGCACCTGACAAGTTCCTTTTGAAGAACTTATACAATATAAGTATAAATATACAGTTGTTTTTCAAAAGTTAGAACCAAATGAATTCTAAATGGGGCAAAATGAAAGTGTAATTTTATAATGAAAATTATAAAATAACTTCTTTCTATATATAAATATATAATGGTATAGTCTACTATGACATGTGGTCGTCTCCATCTGTTTATTTGTGGATTTTGTATACATTGACCAGATTAGCACACAGCAATGTCTCCTTCATCCTAAGAAAACAGACTTCCCTATAAAGCGAGAGTGCCCTTCCAAGTTTACGTCCGATTGCTTTTCTTATTGTTCTACTCCCTGGCTTAGTGTGAACACTGTTTCCAACGCATTATAGTGTCATTATTACTATGCTGAATACAGAGGTATTCAAGGTGACTATGACCAAATGGCAAAAGTGAATGCTGACAAGCTGCTTTCTGTCTAATTCCATGGAAGGATTGTGTACTGTTATAAAGTGGGGTTATGAACCTTGCCTGCTTAATATCCAGTGGCAGGATAAAAATCATCATTTCAAGCTGTTCTGTATGTCAGCAATTCCAGTAAGAGCCAAGTGATTTTTTTTTTTCTGCTTTTTCTTGGAAACAAGGATATGGATGTGACCAATTTTTATGTTTCAAGAAAGCTGCTATATATAGTTAAAGGCTGTAGCTGTTTCTATCTATAGTAAATTAAACTGACATAAATATATTAATTTGTTAATTAAATCCAATTTAATTTCAGGAAAATGACTATCCCCTAAACATACAAGGGAACTGGATCAAAATCATTTACATACAAATTTAAATAAATAATAAAGCATAATGTTTTTCTTCAAAGTAATATTGTATACAAAGATAATATTGTTTTAATTTATTAATATAAAAGGCCCTTTCTATACATCACAGATACTCAAAATTTCTTCACTCATTAAATAACCATGAATACTGTCACGCTCCCCGGGTCCTCGGCTCCCCTCCCCGGGTCCTCTGCTCCGCTCCCCGGGTCCTCAGCCCCGCTCCCCGGCTCACCTGCCACGCTCCCCGCTCTCCAGCCTCCGGTGCCCGTCCTTCCCAGGCCCCCTGGTCTCCGATCCCGGCACCCGACGGCTTCCCAGGCCCTGGCCGGCTCCCCTGCGTCCTCCTCTCAGCTTCCTTCCCTGGCTTCTGGCACCCGGGCCGCGCGCATGCGCATTAGGGCGCGCGCGCGGTCACTGACCCTTTCTTAAAGGGCCAGCGTCCATTAACAGGAAATGAGGCTAAACAGGTACAGGGTATAAAGGGGTTATTGTCCAAGGGGGCGGGGCCTGATCTTCGTGTTTCCTAAGCTAGGAGTCAGGTCTCCTGGTGTCGCTGTGTATATACTCACCTATCTCTCTTGTAGAGCCGTGCCTGCCTCGCCATCCGGTCCTGCCGTATCCTGAACCCCGAACGCTGTCCATCTGCCATCCTGACAGTCCGCACCATCTCGGATCCCTGCGGTGACCCGTCATCTCGCTCCAAAGGTTCCGGACCCCGCCTGACATCACCTCGGCTTCCGAACCTGAGCTGCGTCACCCGGACTACCACCAGTGACTCCGTGGTCCCAGGGACTTCTCCGTTATACTCGTGTGCACGGACTGTTCTGCTGCCTATAGTGCTCCAGCTACCGGACCCCTTACCACCATCAAGGAGTTCGGCCCAGTGGATCCACCTCCTGGGTCTGCCCGTCCACCTGGCCCTGACAGTAAGATCAGGCCATGGATCCCGCTGCAGCACTAGCAGCCGTACAGGAGGAACTCCAACGCCAGCGTGAAGTCCAGACCCGCATGCTGCAGTTCATGTCTTCTGTAGACGCCCGCCTGAACACGCTACAAGCGGCAGTTACGACTTCAACATCCCGGGCTTCCACTAGTCAATCCACGGATCCAGCTCCTGTGGCGACTTCTTCAGATACCACCAGACTTCGGTTGGCTTCACCACCCCGGTACGCCGGAGACCCCAAGACCTGCAGGGGATTCTTAAACCAATGCTCCCTTCATTTCACGCAGCTGCCGCATTTGTTTGCCTCCGACCAAGCCAAGGTCGCCTTCATCATGTCCCATCTAGAGGGTGAGGCACTGGCGTGGATGAACCCCTTGTGGGAGAAGGGGGATCCTGTGACCACGAACATCCAGGAGTTCCTGCAGGCATTCCGTGGTACCTTTGATGAGCCCGGACGCGCCTCCGCGTCTGCTTCGTCTCTTCTCCGGTTACGTCAGGGGACTCTGACGGTGGGTCAATACGCGATCCGGTTTCGCACCCTGGCCTCAGAACTCGGGTGGAACAACGAGGCCCTAACCGCCGCCTTCTGGGAAGGACTCTCAGGGCGAATTAAAGACGAGCTGGCGGGTCGTGACGTACCGACCACCCTGGATGCCCTGATTGCCCTAGCGACTCGAGTGGACATTCGCTTTCAGGAGCGATCCAAGGAAGTGTCCCGTGAGAGACGTCCGGTACGGCATTCCTCTCCTCCGCAGAAACCCTCCGTACTTCAGTCATCGACAGCTGGGGCCCCCGTCCACGAGCCCATGCAGATCGACCGAGTGCGGCAGTCTGAAGAACGTCGAGCAGAGCGGCTCGCCAAGGGTCTCTGCTTTTACTGCGGTGAGGGCACACACCTGCTACGCTCCTGTCCAGAGAGGCCGGGAAACTCCAAAGCCTAGGGTTGGTAGGAGAGGCCACCCTAGGTGCTGGGACTCTCTCAGACCCGGTTACATGGACAGTGCAAGTGACAACGGGAGAGACGCGGTTCACGGCTGATGCCTACCTCGATTCCGGGGCAGCAGGCAATTTCATCCAGCAGGCCACGGTGGACAAGTACCAGGTGCCTGTTATTCCACTCGACAAGCCCCTAGTGATTGCCTCTGTGGATGGGAGACCCCTCTCTGACACCATCTCCTGGATCACCAGGCCGGTCGAACTGCGTATCGGTGCCCTTCACACCGAGAACATCGCTTTCTACGTCCTCCCACACATGTCCCATCAGATCCTGCTGGGACTTCCATGGTTGCGGACACACGAACCATCAGTCAGCTGGGGCACTGGCGAAATCACCCGATGGGGCTCTTCGTGTCATGAGAGGTGCCTAAAGTCCATACAACCCATCCGACGACCTCCGGTTCCAGAGAACCTACCGGGGCTGCCCTCGGCCTATTGGTCCTTTGCAGATGTTTTTGATAAAAAGGAATCCGAGGTACTGCCGCCACATCGTCCATACGATTGTGCCATCGACCTGCTCCCAGGAACAACACCACCACGAGGACGGATATATCCATTATCTCCAGCCGAAACAAGGGCCATGTCTGCTTACATCTCAGAGAGCCTGGCAAGGGGATTCATTCGGAGATCCTCCTCTCCTGCTGGAGCAGGTTTCTTCTTTGTCAAGAAGAAAGAGGGCGACTTACGCCCATGCATAGACTACCGGGGTTTGAATCAAATCACCGTAAAAAACAAGTACCCTCTGCCGCTCATCCCCGAATTGTTTGACCGGCTTAGAGGAGCTTGTGTGTTCACCAAGCTGGATCTTCGGGGTGCTTACAATCTGGTACGCATCCGCTCTGGTGACGAATGGAAGACCGCGTTCAATACGCGCGATGGACATTATGAATACTGCGTGATGCCCTTCGGCCTGTGTAACGCTCCTGCCGTCTTTCAAGAACTGGTGAACGACGTGTTCCGGGACCTTCTCTACATCTGTGTGGTAGTGTATCTAGATGACATCCTTGTCTTCTCTCCGGACCTCCAAACCCACAGAGAAAACGTACAGCTGGTTCTACAAAGACTGAGAGAGAATCGTCTGTACGCAAAGTATGAGAAGTGTGTCTTTGAGCAGTCTTCTCTCCCCTTTCTGGGGTACATCATCTCCGATACTGGACTGCAGATGGATCCCAAGAAGGTCTCCGCCATTCTCAACTGGCCTCCTCCTTCTGGACTGAAGGCAATCCAACGCTTCCTGGGATTCGCCAACTACTACCGCCAGTTTATCCCTCACTTCTCTGCCTTGACTGCTCCTCTCTCCGCTTTGACTAAGAAGGAGGCTAATCCAAAGGACTGGTCACCTGCGGCCGACGCCGCGTTTGGCTCTCTGAAGCGGGCTTTTGCTTCCTCTCCTGTACTCCACCGTCCGGAGTTAAACCGCTAGTTCACCTTGGAGGTGGATGCCTCCTCCTCAGGAGCCGGAGCAGTGCTCATGCAAAAGTCCTCCTCCGGGAAGATGGTGACTTGTGGATTCTTCTCCAAGGGCTTCTCAGCGCCTGAACGCAACTACACCATCGGTGACCGAGAGCTCTTGGCAGTCAAACTGGCTTTGGAGGAATGGCGCTACCTCCTGGAAGGTGCAGTGTACCCCGTGATTATTTACACGGACCACAAGAACCTGGAATACCTACGGTCCGCTCAGCGTCTGAACCCACGGCAAGCCAGGTGGTCCCTATTCTTTGCCAGGTTTGATTTCCAGCTTCACTTCCGACCCGCGGACAAGAATGTACGCGCTGATGCCTTGTCCAGGTCTTTCATGCCCATGGAGCAGGAGGAAGAGACCACCCAACCCATCATCTGTCCTAGCAAAATCATTCCGGTGGCCCCTGTCACCCTGGCCCAGATACCGCCCGGGAAGACCTATGTCTCTGAGGTAGACAGGAAAAAAGTGTTACACTGGGGTCATGCCTCGAAAACAGCCGGTCATGCTGGTCAGAAAAAGACATGGGGTGCGATTGTACGTCATTACTGGTGGCCATCCCTTCGCACGGATGTCGCTGCTTTTGTATCCGCCTGCTCCTCTTGTGCCAGGAACAAGACGCCCAAACACCTCCCATATGGCCGTCTTCTGCCTCTGCCGATACCCTCAGTTCCGTGGCAACACATAGCAATGGACTTTATTACGGACTTGCCATTGTCCTCCGGACACACAGTCATATGGGTCGTGGTGGACCGGTTCTCTAAAATGGCTCATTTCGTCCCTATGGCTGGACTGCCCTCTGCTCAGGAACTCGCGGACGCCTATATACAACACATCTTCCGCTTGCATGGCTTTCCATTACACATCGTATCCGACAGAGGAACTCAGTTCACCTCCCGCTTCTGGAGGGCTCTCTGTAAACATCTGGGAGTGACTCTGGACTTTTCATCTGCATACCATCCTCAGTCTAATGGCCAGGTAGAGAGGGTCAATCAAATCTTGACCTCTTTCTTACGTCACTATGTTAACGCCCATCACGACGACTGGTCCGCTCTTCTTCCTTGGGCTGAATTCTCCCATAACCACCACATCAGTGAGTCGTCCTCCAGCTCTCCCTTCCATGTCGTTTACGGACTTCAGCCTTCCATCCCATTGCCTGTATCCCCTTCTTCGGATGTCCCTGCTGCAGATACTGTAGCCCGTGACTTTGCAACCATTTGGGACTCTGTCAAAGCGTCCCTTGGACGTGCTTCCCTGCGGATGAAAAGACACGCAGACAAGAAACGTCTGGATCCTCCGTGTTTCTCTCCTGGAGATCTCGTCTGGCTTGCTTCCAAGTACGTCCGCCTGAAGATACCATCATACAAGCTGGGTCCTCGCTACATTGGGCCGTTTAAAGTCCTCAACAAGATCAATGAGGTCTCCTACAAGCTACAGCTCCCGGCCACGATGAGGATACCCAACTCATTCCACGTCTCCCTGCTCAAGCCGGTTGTCCTTGGTCCCTTCTCCGCTGCTGCCGGTCCGGCTCCTCCACCTATTGCCGATGACGACATCTATGCGGTAAGGGATATCGTGGCCATGAAGACCGTACGAGGTCGACAGTTCTTCCTGGTGGACTGGGAAGGGTATGGTCCTGAGGATAGGTCCTGGGAACCCAGGGAGAACGTGGGCACTCCTCTGATCCGTGCCTTCATGTCCCGGTTGCGGGGAGGGGGGCGTGGGGGGGGGGGGGTACTGTCACGCTCCCCGGGTCCTCGGCTCCCCTCCCCGGGTCCTCTGCTCCGCTCCCCGGGTCCTCAGCCCCGCTCCCCGGCTCACCTGCCACGCTCCCCGCTCTCCAGCCTCCGGTGCCCGTCCTTCCCAGGCCCCCTGGTCTCCGATCCCGGCGCCCGACGGCTTCCCAGGCCCTGGCCGGCTCCCCTGCGTCCTCCTCTCAGCTTCCTTCCCTGGCTTCTGGCACCCGGGCCGCGCGCATGCGCATTAGGGCGCGCGCGCGGTCACTGACCCTTTCTTAAAGGGCCAGCGTCCATTAACAGGAAATGAGGCTAAACAGGTACAGGGTATAAAGGGGTTATTGTCCAAGGGGGCGGGGCCTGATCTTCGTGTTTCCTAAGCTAGGAGTCAGGTCTCCTGGTGTCGCTGTGTATATACTCACCTATCTCTCTTGTAGAGCCGTGCCTGCCTCGCCATCCGGTCCTGCCGTATCCTGAACCCCGAACGCTGTCCATCTGCCATCCTGACAGTCCGCACCATCTCGGATCCCTGCGGTGACCCGTCATCTCGCTCCAAAGGTTCCGGACCCCGCCTGACATCATCTCGGCTTCCGAACCTGAGCTGCGTCACCCGGACTACCACCAGTGACTCCGTGGTCCCAGGGACTTCTCCGTTATACTCGTGTGCACGGACTGTTCTGCTGCCTATAGTGCTCCAGCTACCGGACCCCTTACCACCATCAAGGAGTTCGGCCCAGTGGATCCACCTCCTGGGTCTGCCCGTCCACCTGGCCCTGACAAATACTATGAGTCATGAAAGTCACTGACACCGTCGACTAAGTAGAGGAGATAGACTGCGTGAAGGAATGGGAGACAGAGTAGGGCTACCTATAAGTATTAAGGAATTCTATAGCATTTTATCATATCACAAATGTATGGTTGAAACCAGAACTGCCAAATTCTGCACCTCTCATTGTCATTCCTGGTGGTATTAAGTTATGGCCTTATCCTTATGCAAGGTACTGTGGAATATCAATGCCAGCTGCCCTTTATCAATATGGCCACTAATATTTCAGCAATATTGAAGATAATCCTGGAGGTCGCTATAATAATAATAAAGTAAGCCAAGGTCTCTAGATTATTATGGGGCCTATACATAGCTGTACAATGTTGTGTGCTCCAATGGACTTTACTCTTTCTTTAAAGATAATCTGTTAGCAGATTTTTTTACCATAAAGCAAACACCTCTATGTTAGATAACATAATTCGGATTTAATCTATACCTTGTCTTTTGCGATACTTGCTTCTATTCCAAAGTATTCCCTTATCCATGTGTTATACCTTATCCATTTTTCCTTCCTTAAAGCTATCCGTTGTTACTCCTCCCTCAGTGACTGTCACAAGGAGATTTTTGCAGTCATCGCCAACTGCCACGGTGGCATCAAGATTGTGGAAACTACAGATTCTGGCACTTTGCCTGCTAACTTCTCTGATGCCTGTGATCAGCGCAATGAGATGCAGAAAGAGTTAGACAGGCTAGTAAGAGTTAATCTCTGCTGGGCTTCTTATTAATCTCTTTGATGACATGCTGTGGGGGAACCAGTCATGTTCGCTCCCCTCCTATATACAGTATACTGGCAAGACAATTTCATTAATGACAGCTATAGCTTAACTGTACTGGTCTGGGGAGGTATTGTGATCCAGACTTACTGGTGGTAGCTGTGCGTTATTGCTGTGAGCAATTGTGGTGTTAACCCTTGTTGTAATTTTGTTACTGCCTTCCTCCTCTTTCTTTTCTCCTTAGTCTCTTACTGCTTATTCCTCTGAGTTAGCAGTATGTCTGAGTTTTGGTTTTCCCCTGTTTGTCTTAATCTGTGTTTCCATTACATTCCTGCCCCTTTCTTCCCTGGGGCGGGGGGTAATAGATCAGATTTGGTCAGGAGAATAGTAAGGCATGGGACTCCGGCATCTCTTCCCTCAGGGGAAATGTGATAGTCAGGGATAGCTTTGAGTCCCCCAGCTTGATGGACAGTATAGTAGCCCCCTGTCCCTCGTAATCCTGCAGTCACATTGTAATAGTGACCTACCTCCCATCCGAAAACTCTGTCCCCCGCAGTCATCTTCTCAAACAAGGCATCACATGTATAGATGCATACTGTTGTTCTCACTGCATTATCAGGACTTAAATGCACATGCACTGCTGCTGGGAATAATGGTATCTGTACAAGAATTCAGATGATGGAGGAAGGTAATACTGACTAGAGTGACCTGTCAGTCAGGGAGCTTTGCATAGTGGTGGGGAAAATGGAAAGAGTACGGAAATCTGTAAGTGCAGGGCCAAGCCCCTTACACTAGCACATCATTCTTATAAATGTTGGCTAAGCAAGGATTGCAAAAAAGAATATATAGATTTATTTCAACTACAGTGGCCTAACATAGATATGTTTGGTTTATGGAACAAAAAAACCTAACTTAAAAAGTTATCCTCTTCAAGATTTGTGACATCCATCATTGTCCTATAATAGCTGTCTTAGCCAACAAAGGTTTTACCTTTTAGAAGAAATTCAGGTAAGTAGCAAAAGCAGAATTTACCTTTTCCTCTAAAATTTTGCCTTAAATTTGCCTGTACTACTGAAGTATTCTTTCTATTTTATCTCTCCTTAGTATTTATCAGAGGCCTGCCTGACTATATTTTAATATACATTACTTTGTATGCTCTTTAATATGATCCCATGCTCTTATTATTACTTCTGTCAATATTAGGATTAATTAAACATTCTTAAAAAAAGACTACTGAGCAGATACATTACTTAGATAACAATCAGTTGCATCACATTATTACTTTTTTAAAGAACATATTTTGTGAGTCACAGGTCATGGAAGTTGATTAATTATGGCCTAAAGTACTTCACAGTCTAAAAACAAGTTTCAAAATGTTTTGTTGGTGACATCTGGTATTTGCTAAGTTGGACATTTTTTATAATATATAATTACTTTAAAATGCAACATGTGTCTTCCAGGGTTGTGAAGTTAGAGCCAGAAAACAAGTCAGGAATGAACGTTTGTTATTTTATAGCTGATTACTATTTAGAAATAGTAAACTCACATAGATACAGTATCTGCAAAAAAAGTTGGAATTTTCTGTTACTGTTTTCTTTAATTTGATTATTTGCATAGTATCTGCAGGTCACATGTAAGACAATGCAATACTATTAAGGCCGCTTTACACGCTACGATTTATCTGACGATCTCTTAAACGATGTGACACGCCCAGATTGTTGTTACGATTTGCCGATATCGTACAGAGGTCGTTTAGTAGCGGTCACACGTAACGATCTCACAAACGACGCAACAGCGATTAGCGATGTATTGTTTGACCAAGGCAGTCGTTTGATGTTGTTCGTCGTTGGCAGGGTGTCAAATGTATCAATATGTCTGCTGCAATCCAAACGACGAACAATATTTTGAAACTGAACGGCGTGTCAACGATCAACGATTTTCTACCTATTTGCAATCGTTCGGAGTCGCACATAGGTGTCACACACAAAGACGTCGCTAACGATGCCGGATGTCCGTCACGGACCCCGACGACATATCGTCAGATAAATCGTAGCGTGTAACGCCGCCTTTAGACATGAGCGATTCTTTTAAACTTCAAATTTAAAATGATCCAACTTTGACAAATCGTTTCCAAAAAAATCTCCTAGGACTATACTGAATAACTTTAAGGCTCTTTAAAGCAAACACAGCCTTAGTAATATTAAAGCCATCTCAACATACAGTATATCACAAAAGTGAGTAAATCCCACACATTTTTGTAAATATTTTATTATATTTCTTCATGGAACTGTGGCGCCCATGAGGCTTCCGTCGCCACAGAGACATTGCACCCCAGCCAGAGGTGTGATGTCCCATCCTGGGTAAGGAAAGGGGTACATGCCAGTTCCCAGGTAAACCTGCACTACACCCATTGCTAGGCACACACTGGGACCAGGGACAGTGGCAGCAACCCTCCCATGCTGCATGCTGGGGGGGGGCCGTAAGACCCATCCCTGCTGCTATAGGTTGGTAGCTTAGCAACTGGGGAGGTGGGAGGAGCCACCCGAGAGCAGATAGAGAAAGGAAGGTCAAGTTAGTTTCAGTTTACCTCAGAGAGTGAGAGAGTGAGGAGACAGAATGTAGCTGTGAAAGAGAAAGGAGCTCTGTGAGTTCAGAGTGTCCGCACAGAGAAAGAAAGCAACAGAGAAGGAGAGAAACAGAGAGTAGAAAAAGAGCTCTAGTCAGGCAGGAGCTAAAGAAAGAAGAAAGTGACGCTTCCTGGTGAAGACCCTGGGACTCGGAGGGTCCAGGTGACACCAAGCAGGGAACGGAGGGATTCCAGGGCCACAGATAGCTTCAGAGCTGGTGGCCTGTTCCACAGGAACAACGGTGGAGGGATCAAGCTACATCAGGGGACGGTCCCTAGTCACTGGAGGAGGAGAAGTCATCTCCAAAGGTTAGAAACTGAGGTCCAGGGAAAAGCTGCATGCTCCCCGGACCACAGCCCACAGCAGAACCTCTAGAAAAGGGGCAAATAACCGACAGGCGAGCTCCCAGCCCAGAGGCTGCAGTGGAGGCCGAGCCAGGTTCAGCCAACAAGGGCAAGGCTAGTGAAGTCAGCTGAGAAGAAACACATAGAGGGGTGCACTGGCATTTACCCCCAGATCTACCCGGGATCGGCGGAGGTCCCTGACAGGGGATTCCAGCACACCAGTGAGCAACCGGACAGCTGCCGTGTCAAATAACCAACTGTGAGTAAACATTCTGAAACTGCAGCCCCTGGTGTTGCATCTGTTATTTCATCTGCATAGACTTCCATCACACCATAGACACTTACAAGCACCAACTGTTGCCCCGGGGTACCACTCCACCTGTGGGGAGCAGGACCATCCAAGCTGCCTTACCACCAGCTCCGGAGGCCTCATACAGCAGCGGCGGCTTAATAGCCGCAAACCACAGGTGGCGTCACGACAACCATAAACTTTATTCACCCCCAAGTCACCAGCCATATTAATTGACCCCACCAGGGCCACGGAGCCGGGCCCCGCCACCACTGACGACCCCCCGGACTAGTCCGGTCCGGCACCGGGTGTCCCATAGCCCTGGGGTGGGCGAGTCAGAACAACACTGAAAATGTGACACTTTGATACAATGTAAAGGAGTCAATGTACAGCTTGTATACCAGTGTAAATTTGGTGCCCTCTACATGACTCAACACACAACCATTATCATCTAAACCAGAGGTCCCCAAGTCCAGTCCTCAAGGCCCACCAACAGTGCAGGTTTTTGGGATTTCCTTAGTATTGCACAGGTGTTAATGTAATTACCTGCCCAGGTGCTGGTTCCAACAGCAGTGCAATGCTAAGGAAATCCTGAAAACATGCACTGTTGGTGGGCCTTGAGGACTGGAGTTGGGGAACCCTGGTCTAAACCACTGGCAACAAAAGTGAGTACACCCCTAAGTGAAAATGGCCAAATTGCGAGCAGTGTTCTGCCCACAGGAAAGGAGTACAGTCGTTCAGTGGTAGGAGCTCCGGCCATTTTTAAAGATAGTCAGACTAGTGGATAAGAGCACCAACTCACTTAACAAATGATGTTGTTAATTCAATAAGTCAGGAGGAGGACCAGGGTGCGAAAGGGGAAGAAGAGGTGGTGGACAAGGAAGTCACTGACAAAACCTGGAAAGGTGCCATACAGAGTGAGAACAGCTGCGCAAAGGGAAGAGATCCGCAGTAACACAACAGGCAGGAAGAGGCAGTGGGGTGGCCAGAAAGAGAAGGCTGGCCACTGTTCCCCATAGTACCCACATACAGCAAATTACAAGGCCAAAGGTTAGGTGTTCCTCAGTGCTATTTTCAAGAAAATGTGAATGATAAGAGAATGGTCATTTGTAACCTGTGCTGTACCAAAATCAGCAGGGACCTGAGCACTACCAGCCTGACCACCACCGGCATGCTCAGGCACATGTCAAAGCACCCAATTTGGTAGGCTGAACGCTTGGGTCCTCCTGCCTTGGAACTATTGGTGCTAGTGATGAGCGAGCACTATAATGTTTGAGTGCTTGGTACTCAAATCAAACAAGTTGAATATTCAGACAGGCTTGAAGTGAGTAAAGAGTATAATGGAAGTCAATGGGAAACGCGAGAATTTTTCCAGAAGACCCTAACAGGAGGGCTGGAAAGTCACTGTAATGGATTGAAACAGTGCTCAAATGGAAAGGGAAAAGCATGGAGAAGATGCCTGGATGCATCTCTGACTCTCTGGTCGATGTTGGAAACTAAATAAATAAATTATGTTTATGAGTAGTGCTGGCAAGAAACCAGCTTGTATTAAAATTGCAGAAATGGATAGATCATGAGAAATATATTCATTGCTTATTGATCAATAAAGGATCTGGGAAAGTTTCATTAGATCCTGAAAGTGACCAGGCCCTGATGGCAGGGTACTCTGAAAAGGAGGAAAAAGTTTTAAAGATTGTGAAGGAGTACCTAGCTGAGCATACCAGCGTTCTCCGTGATTCATCATCTGGGTATGCAAGCAGAACACGTGGCATGATATGTACCTCTAAGCATTGGAGGTTCTGGCCTGCTCTGCCGCTAATGTTTTGTCAGAGCAGGTTTTTAGTGCCGCAAGGGGCATGATAAATGATAGACACATCCACTTGTCAACTGAAAATGCTGACAGGCTGACATTTGTCAAAATAAAGAAGACCTGGATTGGCCCAGATTTCTCAACCTCACCAGATGACAGCAGCGGAACCTAAAAACAATTAAAAAAAAATCCTTTTTTTCTGGTGTATTCCCATGTATCCATTCCCACCTAAAAACTGATATATGCTTCATGGTTTCTTCTTTTTATTGTTCTCCTTCTCAACCGTATCAACAGGGTTGTCACGTGACCTTCGCTCAAAATCTTTAGTGGTTCATCAGGTGGCCCTTATCCAAACCTTTGGAGTTTCATAAGGTGGTCCTCACTCAAAATCTTTTGAGGGTCATTAGGTGAACCTCGTGCAAAATCTTTTGAGGGTTATCAGGCAGCACTCACTCAAAAGCTTTTGAGGGTCATCAGGCAACCCTCACTCAAAATATTGAAATGGTCATTAGGTGGGTGTAGTTTTATTTCCCCCTCTACTATGTCATCTACTATAGTCACAGGCATGGGGAAATACAGGGAGAGATGGCCCGCTATTAAGGGATCGAGGAGGCATTTTTTTCTTTTCTTTTTAAGTTTGTCTTATATACAAATCATATACAAATCATTATACAGACAAGAATGTTTCCTAACATTTTTTTCCTGTAAAATCCATTTTATCTTTGGTTTTGTGTGTTTTATTTTTAGTTTGTAAAAGTGGAGAAATAAACTGATATCATTGTTCCCAGCAGCGGCCTGAGAATCAGAAATGCATCCAGGAGTAAAGATGAGCGTACTTGAGGTTCGGTGTTCATACTAAACACAGACTTTACATAAAAAGCTGAGTTTGGATTCGGAGTTCGGGTGCTTTTATGCATGAACTCATTCATGAGCATCACTGTGCTCGGTGCTCAGCCCAGTGCTCAGTCCAGTGTGAGCCGCATGCAGTGTTTGAACGGCTCGTACTGGGTGTAACATCAGTATGGTCAGATGTAGTGTGCAGCTACAAAAATATAAAAACGTAAAAACGCTGCCCACCCACAACCGGAAGTGCTCTGTTTATGGCTGGCTGCATGTGAGCGGAGACACAAACTTCCTAATTAGTAACTTCCATTGGGGTTCAGGTCAAGGCCGGGTCCCTAATTGAACTTTATATAAAGTTCGTCTGCACCCATCAAACCAGACTTCTTCTGGTCCGTGTTTCTCATGCTGTTCTTATTCTATTTGTACACTGTTTTCATCCATGTCAGCAATTATCCTGCCCCCCCCCCCCCAGCCCTCCTGATAGTGTTTTCTGTAAAAATGCTTGAGTTTCCTTTTGACTTCCGTTATACTTGGTAGTGGAATTAAGTTTATCTGAGCATCCAGCCTGCTCAATTCGAGTACCGAGTACTTAAAGCACTCAAGCATTTTAGTGTTCGCTCATCACTACATATGGTACAAGACTTCAAGCATGGCTTATAAGACTGAGTTAAAGAATCAATTAAAGGAATATGTAGATCATTTTGCTACCCTTAGCTTTATTCTGGCTCTATACAGTGGACTATATATATATATATATATATATATATATATATATATATATATATATATTCACACACACCAACAACGGCCTTTTACTGTAAACCAGAACCTGAATCATCACATGTGTACTAATGAAATCTATTTATACATGAAAGGTGCTGCCCATTTTCTCTGGACATCAGATGTGTGGGATATGAAACGGCTTTCCTTTGAAGCGCACCTTCTATTTAGAACATGCAAAATGCTTTGATGTGCACGTAACCGATTTACCTCTACTTATTAAACCCATAAGGAACCCAAGTGAGTCTTAATAATTGGAGAAAATAGACATGTTTCCCGCACCTGGACAGATCTTTGGAAAAAATTGCTTTAAAGTATTTTATCCTGAGATGTGCACAGTGTTTACATATGAAGTATGCATGTTGTTTAAACCTATTCATTTACTTTTGCAGTTGTAGGACATAATTCTGCATATTTTATGTGAATCGATCTGTACACTTTAAACACCATGATGTTTAAATTAGGCATTAAAATAATCTATATGGCTTTTTATTAGATACATGGATTATTGAGATTGTTAGCTGAATGCCTAATTCCGAACATATAGTTTATAGTCTGTGCTCTCCATGACACTCATAATTAGGATCAAAGGGATAGCGAAGACATTACCATGCACCATACCAAGGATCAGTTTGGATCATCTTCATACGATTTTCTTTTTATAACATAGATTGCGTTTTTAACAATGTAAATGACTAAAACATGTTCAGAGAATAAAGCATGTCTAACGTTAATAAAACTGAATGTAAACTTTCAAGAATACATGACACACATTTGGATGAAGATAGTAATCCTACTATTAGATAAATAGATAGATAGGACTTAATTGGATATAATAAAACATGGGAAAAATGTCACTGCACAAGAACATAGACAGCCTTGTAAAGTTGAGATGCTATTTTAGTACCATAAACAATTATTTAGCGTTACTTGTTTCAAAGTTATAATGATATCATTCCTAGTTAAAAGTATGCAATAATGAGATACAACAACTTGTAGCACTTTATTCACCGAACCACAATTTGGACAAAACATTAACCCCTTCACCACCTTGGATATACTGGTACATCCTAAGTTGTGTACTTTCCTTTGATATGGGCCCACATCTATCGGTGCACATGTCAGCTGATCTGATGGCTCCGATACTATTCGGTTGTTATAACAGCCGGGGTTTTTAGAGGCAGTATATCAAATTTTAACTAGCAATCCTACCTTCATTAAATATTTAAAACATCAATTTTAATTAGATACGTTTAAAAATACAAAATAATTCCACACCGTGAGTAAATACACATAACCAACATAAACAAAAAAATTCAGACACAATGAGGCCACAGTTGGGGACCTCCTTATATGCGGAGTTATTGTGGAATTCTCGGTACTATATATCTAGATTAGGGCACAAAAATCTAAATACACCCTACATCAATCTGTCCGCTACCTGTCAATGGAGATATAACTTAGGTTACACGCACCCTAAAGTTAAAAAGGTGCCCCCATTCCACGGCGGCTAGCCCTTGGAAGCTGCCCCTAAACTCCCTTACTAGTACAGATATAGGCAGTTTAGGTATATAAATAATTATTCAAAAAATGGTCACTTATCATAAACATTCTTACGGCTGCTAACACAAATACAATCCGCAAATGAGTCCACAGGAAAAACTCATGAGGCCACAATTGGAGACTTCTTTATATGCGGGGTTATTGTGGGAAACCTCAGTACTGTCTATCAAGATCAGGGCAAAAGGATCTAAATACACCCTACAACAGTCTGTCCGCTACCTGTCAATGGAGATATAACTTTCGTTACACGCACCCTAAAGTTAAATAGGTGCCCCCATTCCGCGGCGGCTAGCCCTTGAAAGCTGCCCCTAAACTCCCTCACTAGCTCAGATAAAGGCAGTTCAGATATTTAAATAATTATTCAAGATGGTCACTTATCTTAAAAGTTCTCACAGCAGCTTTTCCACATAAATATAGTCCGCAATGAGTCCAAAAAGAAAACTCGACGCGTTTCCCCCCATTAGTGTATATTGGGGTTCATCAGGAGTTTAAAGGCACAATCGCCGTTCTGATGTTCAGCTGCACATGTGGCAGCAAGAGTCCCTCAAAGACGGTGCTTGTGGCAGACCACAAGCACCGTCTTTGAGGGACTTTTGCTGCCACATGTAAGAATGTTTATGATAAGTGACCATTTTTTGAATAATTATTTATATACCTAAACTGCCTATATCTGTACTAGTAAGGGAGTTTAGGGGCAGCTTCCAAGGGCTAGCCGCCGTGGAATGGGGGCACCTTTTTAACTTTAGGGTGCGTGTAACGTAAGTTATATCTCCATTGACAGGTAGCGGACAGATTGATGTAGGGTGTATTTAGATTTTTGTGCCCTAATCTAGATATATAGCACCGAGAATTCCACAATAACTCCGCATATAAGGAGGTCCCCAACTGTGGCCTCATTGTGTCTGAATTTTTTTGTTTATGTTGGTTATGTGTATTTACTCACGGTGTGGAATTATTTTGTATTTTTAAACGTATCTAATTAAAATTGATGTTTTAAATATTTAATGAAGGTAGGATTGCTAGTTAAAATATAACAGCCGGGGGTCAGCTGATAACCACTGTCACTGTCATGACGAACTTCCTGTGAACGCCAGCTGCGGGCCATAGTTCATAGGAAGTCATCATTCCTGCTATACAGAGCTGGTGCAATGCTATGTACAGCACAAGCAATTGGAAAATTGCAGCATCCAGTCCCCTGAGGGGACTAGTAAAAACAATAAAAAGGGAAAAACATTTTTAAAAATAAGACAAAGAATAACCCCTCCACCCAAAAAAAAGTACAAATCATTCCTCTTTTGCCCCAGTGAAAATTAAACAATTAAAGATAAATAAATATACAAATATTTGGGATTGACAAATTCAGAAATGTTTCATCTATCAAAATCTAACATAAATTAATCTGATCAGTAAACAGCACAACGAAAAAAAATTAAAAACACCAGAATTATGTTTTTTTGGCTGCCACAACATGAAAATAAAATGCAATAAGAGGCAATCAAAACATCAGATCTAACTAAACATAGTATAATTAAAAACATCAGCTTAGAGCTCAAAAAATAAGCCATCAAACAGCCCAGATCATGAAAAAATGAGAACATTTTTACAAGTCTTGGAAAATGGTGGCTTTTTTCTTTTACATATTTCTGAATTTTTTTTTCCCAATCAAAATTCCCCAAAAAATTATACATATTTGATATCTATGAACTCGTACTGACCAGGGGAATCATATTGCCAGGTCAGTTTTACCATGTAGTAAACATAAAGCAAAATTCTTAAAATATCAATTTAATAAATATGCATTAAATCTGTCATTGGACAAAAGAATAAAAAAACACTCCCCTTAATGGTACCACCCAGTAAGGACGGATTAGGGAAAAACAAGGTAGGTATATAGGGCTGCCGGACTGGATTAATCTAATACTTAAGTTGCTCTGCTACTGCCCCTATTAAACCGCACTACCTGCCTATGGAGGTCAGCACCCTAATCAGCGCAAATGGCGCCCCCGCTCACCATGGACTATCCCTTAGTTTTAATGCATATATTTTAGCAATTTTGCTTTTTGTTAACTCTATAACTGGAATTTCTGGATTATTCCTAAACAGTTAGCTCATGTAATAAACATGGTAAATAAAAAAAAGACAAAAAAACATAAAAAATGTGAAATTGCACTTTTTTTGCAATTCCACCGCACTTGGAATTAATTTTCCAGTTTTCCAGTATGCTATATGGTAAAATTAATATTTTCTTTGAAAAGTACAATTTGTCCCACAAAAAAAGCCATCATATGGCTAAGTTGACAAAAAGAGATTAAAAAAAGTTATGGCTCTTGGAAAAATAAACAAAAAACGGAAAATTGCCGGGTAGTGAAGGGGTTAAAAAAGATATATGTTGATTTCGATCTTTCGGCTAGCTGTGGAACTAGATAACTGTTCCATTACTGTAGGTATTCTTCAAATGAAAAATAAAAGCTCGTCTTACATTACAAGTTAATCTAATTTTTTTTTTTTTTTTAAAAACCCACATCCATAAAAGATTCAGTTTTTCGTGAATCTTTGTTTAAGAGTGTGATTGTTTACGATGGCACAAGAATCACTCCGGGCAGAAAGCGAGACTACGGCATCAAGCCATAAGGATACAGTAAAGAAATATGCTAGAGAATAAGACAATAACCAGAGGATGAATGATTTCAAACGCTGGAATAAATAAAGTTCATAGAGGCTGTAAAGCAGCCAGAAAGGCAATGAGGCATATTGAAGTTGAAGAGGTCTTCTATTGGGGAGCTAGAAGATGGGGAATGGGAAGATTGATATGGAAGGAGCCAGGATAGCACAGTGATGTAGAGTGACAAAGGATAATGTGATAGGAGAAAAAAAATACATGGACGAGTCACAGAGTACTTTATGTTTGCACAGGGAAAGGATAATGGGATTCTGGGAAGACAGGTAGGATGATTTATTATAGGTAAGGGAAAGGTATAAAGTGCAAGGAAACTAAAAAAAAGAAGCATGGATACAGGCAGAAACATAAAGTTCACTGTGATTGAAGCTTCTAGATTCTAGCTATTGCTTTCTCCTTTTATTAAATATATACACATACAATACCACATACAAACTAAACATTAATTGGATTTTCTTCAAATACAATAAACAAATTTACATATATACAGTGCCTTAAAAAAAACACATATACCCCTTAAACCTTTCCACATTTTCTCATGATACTCGTATACCTATAATCTTAAATGTATTTTTTTGAGATTTTATGTAATATACCAAACTAAGTAGCAAGTATTTGTGAAGTGCAAAGGAAATGATACATGGTTTTCTAAATATTTTAAAATTTAAATTTGAAAATTGTGACATGCATTTGTAGTCAACCCCTATAGTTTGATAACTCTAAAGGGGGCTTTACACACTACGATATTGTTAATGTTTGGTCGCCGGGGGTCAAGTTGTTAGTGACGCACATCCAGCGTCATTAACGATATCGCAGCGTGTAATACTTACCAGCGACCTTAGGCGACCTCAAAAATGGTGAAAATCGTTCACCATGGAGAGGTCGTCCCAAAGTCAAAGATCGGTAAGGGTTGTTTAGCGTTGTGGTTCATCGCTCATGCGGCAGCACACATCGCTATGTGTGACACCGCATGAGCGAGGAACGTCTCCTTACCTGCCGCCGGCCACAATGAGGAAGGAAGGAGGTGGGCGGGATGTTACGTCCTGCTCATCTCCGCCCCTCCGCTTTGATTGGCCGGACGCTTAGTGACGTTTCGGTGACGTCGCTGTGATGCCGAACGTCCCTCCCCCTTGAAGGAGGGATTGTTCGCCAGTCACAGCGACGCCACCGACCAGGTAAGTATGTGTGACGCTGCGTAGAGATAATGTTCGCTACGGCAGCGATCACAAACAATTGCATGCACGACGGGGACGGGTACTTACACGGTTGCTATCGCTCTGAAATTGCTAGCGATAACGCTAACGTGTAAAGCCCCCTTTAGTAAAACCCTAAGTGACCAATTGAATACAGAAGCCACCTAATTAGTAATTTAAGTCTACCTGTGTGTAATTTATTCTCATAATAACTACAACTGTCCTGTACATTCCTCAGAAGTTTGTTTGAGAAGTTCAAAAGCAAACAGCATCATAAAATCCAAGGAACACACCAGACAGGTCAAGGATAAAGTTGTTGAGAATAGTAAAGCATCTATCAACTTATAAAAAATAGCCAAAGCTCTGAGCATCTCACTGAGCACTGTCTAATCTGTCATCCAAAAATGGAAGAAATATGTTGTAACTGCAAACCTACCCAGGCATCCACCTAACTGATATCCCAATCAAGGAGAGCACTTATTAGAGAAGCAGCCAAGAGGCCCATGGTCACTCTGGGGAGCTTCAGAGATCCACAGCTCAAATGTGAGAATTCATAGGACAAATATTGTTATTATTTATTTATTTAATTATTTATTTATTTTTTAAGCACCATTAATTCCATGAGAAGGGATTACATACAAAACACAAATATAAATTACAATGAACCAATAATGACAGACTGGTGCAGAGGGGAGAAGGCCCTGCCTTTTAGGCTTACATTCTACAGGATAATGGAGAAGGAGAAAGTAGGTTGGGGGATTTCAACAGCGATCGATCATGGTAATATGACAGCTCTGGTGATGGGGAGGTAGCAGCAGGGACATTGCAGGCTGTAAGCTGTTCTGAAGAGATGGGTTTCAAGTTCCGCCAGAAAATTCTGAATTTGGTGGATAATCAAACGTGTTGGGACACAGAATTCCAAAGGATGGGGAATACTTGAGAGAAGTCTTGCAGGTGATTGAGTGAGGAACATATAAGTGTCTAAAAGAGAAGATGGTCTTGGAAGGACTGGAGACTACGTTGTGGGAGATACTGAGAGATTAGTTCAAGTATATGTGGGAGACAGATCATGGACGGCTTTGTAGGTCACTGTTAGTAGCTTGAATTGGATAAGTTAGGGGAATTGGGAGCCAATGAAGGGATATGCAGAGGGGAGAAGAAGAGGAATAGCAAGGAGAGAAGTGGAGTAGTCGAGCAGCAGACATAAGGATGGACTGAAGAGGTGCAAAAGTAGCAGCAGCAAGATAATAGAGGTGGGTATTGCAGTAGTCGAAGCAGAAGATGATGAGTACATGTACTAGCATTTTAGTAGATTGAGGGTTGAGGAAAGGATGGATTCTGGAAATATTTTTGAGTTGGAGGTAGCAGGAGGTGGTGAGAGCTTGGATATTCGTTTTGAAGGATAAGGCAAATTTTAGGGTTATTCCAAGGTAGCGAACATCATGTACAGGGAAAAGCATGATGTTATTTATAGTGATAGATAGATCAGGTAATGAATATATACTCACAAGCAGAATAGTAACAAAGGTTTGAACTTTTGACTTTTAGGCTCCATATACAATACTGCTTCAAATGTGAAAATACCATCATTTTATAGATAATCATCTTGGCTATCTTGTACATATAATTGACTTGCAACTATGTAGCATTTGATTAATTATGCAGATTCTTGTCATGTCATTAGAAAAATCTTTTTGTTCCTGTGTTCTGCAAATTACAGCTAGTTCTCCCATTCCGTAATAGCTGTGTGTTATTAGGTTGGTTCCCTAAAACAAGGTCTTTGGATCAAATCAAGGAGCAACCCTGAAGAAGGTTTCCCTAGAAAAGAGAAACAGCATCAACCAGCTCATTTATAGCAGTCTCTCAGCCATGGAAATTGCCAAACTGCATCATGTAAGTGCCATGACAGTTGGAAGAGTAAGAAATGATGTCCATCCATTCATTCATTCAAAAGCTAAGAGGTGGATATTCAGGCAAAATATCAGAATCAACAAGTTGGCACATCACAAGGTCTATTAGTTATGGCGCGTCAAACATGGCAGTGGAGGTGGCTTGTATGTGTGACGCCCTGGCAAAACAGGTAGACACAAATAGGCCCCCGCACAACACCGTTCCCTCATTAGGAAACACACAGCCAACCATTAAACCCTAGTCACCCCCCTTAGGGACAGCTAGACACACCAGTGGGCGTGGCCATGCGATTGGTGCACGCTCACCCAGAGGTTTAGACAGCCCGGGGATGGGAAAGTAGTGAGATCAGTTGTAGAGTTCAAGGAGAGTGGAGGTCAGGCCTGTGTGTCAGGCCTGAAGCAAAGTGACAGGTTCCAGGGTAGCAGCCCTGGTGCCACTGGCTAGAAGGCAGACGGTGGTCTCCGTCAGCAGGAGACGGGAAGACGGCTCGGTGAAACCGAGGTGGACCGGGATATGGTTGTAGCCCATTGGTACCGACACGGGGAACCGACCCGGAAGCTGTAGCACAAAGGAGGGTAACTCGAACCCTTAAGCCAGAAACCAGAATCGACTGGAGCTGGTTAATTAACCTAATGAGGCCAGGACTAGAGGTTCTGTCCCACCCAAAGTTCCTCATAGAAGACAACAGCCCACCGATTAGGGATAAGAGGTCACCGCCAAGGCCCATAGATCCCACGGGCCAGCGTCTGCAGGCACGGCTCCTTAGGCCACATCCAGCTGGGAGCGGACTCCTACGTTCCACACTAGGAAGTCATTTCTACTTAAAGCAGTGCAGGAAAAGGATAGAGACCACCAGCCGGGTGGGGGACCAGAACGCAACCGGCCGCGGCACCGGCCACCACCACCTTGGTTTACCAGAGACTTGTGTGTGTTTCTAACTGTGAGTACACCAGCAGCCCCTGCGGTCACCATCCCCTGCACGCACCAACCGGGTCCTGGGGCCACCATCCCTGCCCACAGAGGGGTTAACAACTCGCTGCACAACATCTCCCCCGGGTGCCCCGTCACAGCAGCGGTGGTGTCCTACCTCCCCACACACCGTGGGTGGCATCACGAACTCAATACGGCCCAGTCCGTACATATATGACCCCCCATTTTATTCAGCGTGTCCGCAAGACCCTCGAGCCACCACCCCTGAAGGTCCAGGCCCGAGCAGCATCGGCTGCTGGCACGGGGGGGCACATATGCTTCGTAATAGTGAGATCTCAGATGTCCATGCAGCTTAAAGGAATTGTAGTTTTCTGGATTCCTTTCTGTGGAACGAAGCTTTCCACTGGCGTAAGCTATCACCTTTTCTCTGCCTTCCTGTACCTGGGACAGAACTGCTCCCAATCCCAGGATGTTTCTACTTGGCTGTTCCATTCGAATGGAGGTCTTTGCTTCTTAGCCTTCTTTGAGTGACCAACCAGGAGATCTTGAAGAGGTGCTGCTATTTTCGTGAAACCATTAATGAACCTTCGGTAGTAGCCCACCAGCCCAAGGAACTGCCGCACTAACTTAATCGTGGTGGGTCTTGGCCAATCCTTGATTACTGTGACCTTCTCTGGATCAGGTGCCACACCTTCTGCGCTGACCACATGACCCAAGTACTGTACCTTTGGCTTCAAGAGGTGACATTTTGACGGCTTTATCTTCAGGCCATACCCGGACAAAGACTCAAACACTTCAGCCAGGTGCTTCAGGTGGTCTTCATAGGTCTTTGAGTAGACTATGACGTCATCCAGGTACAATAGCACGGTTTCAAAGTTGTAATGTCCCAAGCAACACTCCATCAATCTTTGAAATGTTCCCGGTGCGTTGCAGAGCCCGAAAGGCATACAGTTGAACTCGCAGAGGCCCATTGGTGTTGTGAATGCAGTCTTCTCCTTGTCCACCTCTACCACGGGAACCTGCCAATACCCACTGGTGAGATCCAAGGTGGAGAAATAATTAGCTTATTTTAAGGCTGCTAACGACTCCTCTATTCTGGGTAGTGGATAAGCATCTTTATGTGTAATGCGGTTAATCTGCTTGTAGCCAACACACATTCTCATTGTGCCATCTTTTTTCTTTGCGAGCAGCAGTGGAGCTGCCCAGGGGCTGCAACTATCTCTTATCACCCCAGCCTCCCTCATTTCCCGTAACATTTCTTTGGCACTCTGATATTGAGCTGGGGGTACAGGGTGGTATCTCTCTTTAATGGGATGATGGTCACCAGTGGGGATTTCATGTTGGACCCCTTTTACCTGTCCGAAGTCTAGAGGGTGTTTGCTGAAGACCCGCTCGTATTCTTGTACCACCCGGTAAACCCCATGCTTTTGATGTGAAGGGGTGGAGTCGATGCCCACACGTAATTTCTGACACCAGTCCTCCAGCTGTCCCTTGGAGCCGTTGTCTTCCGCCTGGTCAGACGGGATCAAGGGTTCCACTATCCTGATGGCATTATTACTGACAGTGTACAGCTTAGCTACAGTGGCGTACTGGGGTAATTTGGCTTCCTCCTCCCCACAATTCAGGATGTGGACGGGTACTCTCCCCTGGCGGACGTCTGCTACCCCCCTGGCTATCAGGATGCCAGGCTTACTGTCTGAATACACAGGTTCTACCAGGGCCTGGTAATCTTGACCTTTGAGGCCTATTGCTGCCCGACACCATATCAACATCTCACTTCTTGGGGGTATTACAATGGGGAAGGGGTCACTTACCCTCACACTGCCAACTTCACCTCTGGCCCGCTCTACCTGCTGCCTCCTCATCAGAGCTTTAATCTCCCTCTGTAGGACACGCAACTGCCCGGAGTTTGCAGTTTCTGCCACCTGTTGCAAAAAGATTATCACCTCGGCAAGACAATTTCCTATAATATTTGTACCGATCGTTAACATTGGCTTAGATTCTTTGCGATCAATGTCCACAATTATCATTCCTTGAGCTGACAATTCTACCCACCCCACTTTAATGGTTACCTCTTTGTACATAATATGAGGCAAGGGCTGGCCATTACTGGCTACTATGGTCAAGTCATCATCTGGGCCTTGGGTGAGGTCTGAATCAGACCAATATCTTTTGTACAGTATATAAGGGATGGTCATTACCTGAGACCCCGTATCCAAGAGGGCGGTCATAGGAATCCCATCCAGCACAATAGGAAGGACCGGTCATCCTCCCACATACTTGTTGTGCCAGGAAGGCGAGCCAGGTTTTCTTACACCTGGGGGTTAGCTCCTGGGCCCAAGTTCTGCCCGTTTAAAGGACAGCGCCTTGCGTAGTGCCCCGCCTGGTTACAGCGGCGGCAAATCGGTTGTTCAGTTGAATCGTAATGGTCTGTGTCTTTTCCTCGGGTTTGTGGGATCTTACTTTGCTGCATCTATGGGACGTCATCTGGACTGGATGCCAACTCGATGCTTGCAAGCGACGGGGGTCACCTGTAGAGACTGCACTATTTTTGCGAGGGCAACCACATTCTTGGTCAGTTCTTGGACCTGATGTCTGAAGTCTGCAGAGGGGTCATTATCCAGGGTCTGCGCCTCTGCAGTTGCTCGGGTTGCTGGCACCACCTCCGGGTATGGGATGGCAAAATGCCGGAGGGGTACTGTGTCATTTGGTGTAGATTCTCTCAGCACCCGAATGGCCTGGTCCTTAAACTTTGCAAAGTCCAGGGCAGGGTTCTGCAGGGCCATAATACGCAGCTGTGTCCTGTGAGCGTCTGACAGGAGCCCTTCTATAAACTGGTCAGTCAGTAGTTTGTCTTCATCATGCACACTCTCTGGGTCCACCTTTTTAACTGCTCTCAGTGCCTCTTGCAAGTTTAAGGCATAGTCTCGTATACTGTCTTGTGCCCTTTGTTTGCACCCAAATAATTTCATTTTAATTTCTGCCACAGTGAGGGTGTCAAAAGTGTCCTTTAACTTGGCCAGTATATGTGTTACTGTCCCTTTATCAGTGTCAGGCCAGGACTTTACTTCACGCTGGGCTGCGCCAGTTAACTGTCCTATTATTATGCCCACTCTCTGGCTCTCGCTCATGGGGTATACTTCAAATAGCCTTTTCAGTCTCTCTTTAAAGTCGCTCAGGGTATGCGACTCCCCTGAGTATTGTGGTAACCAGGCTGCTCCCGGGAGGTATGGCATTGTGAGTGGCATTACGGGCACTGCAGCTGGAGCTGTAGCTTCAGCCTCATCTCCACCTGGGCTGGACATCTTCCTCCCCCCTAAGTGGATCTTACCAGGCTCCGCATTTCTCCTCCGGATCTCTCTTCCGGGTAGCGCAGGGTTAACTAACCGTCGCTCTGATGGCAGGCTTTCTTCGCGCTCTTTCTCTGGCACGCCCCCTTTCTTCTTGCGCCTGGCAGTTTTAATGGTGGCGTCAGTTTCCACCAACAGTAAAACACAGTCTATTAAATACAGTTCTGAGGCACACAGTGCTCGTTGGTAGCGGGCACGATGATCCTGTTCGTGACGCCAAAGTGACTCGCCTGCCCTAGGGCCTTAGGTGACTCGGTGTCGGGCCAGACTAGTCCAGGGTAGTCAGCAGTGGCAGAGCCCAACTCCGTGACCCTGGTGGAGTCAATTAAAATGGCGGTATGGGGGAGATGGTAATAAAGTTTGTATAAGATTCGTGACGCCACCTGTGGATTGCGGCTTTGGAGCCGAAGCTGCTGGACGGGACCTCCGGGGCTGGTGTTGTGGCAGCTGAGGTGTTTCTTGCACCCCACAGATGGAACGGGTACCCCGAGGAAACCGTTTGTAAAGTCTATGGTGGATGTTGATGAGGTGCAGGGCTGACAGGGCAGTGGAAAGGAACAGACACAGACAATGATTTATTTTACCTTTTCCTTTACTTGTCCTCAACTGGTGACCTCCAGGGAGCCTGTTACAGATAGTAGCGGTGATCCGGTAGCCTGGAAATAGTCAGGGAACTCACACTGGCCAGGTGAGTAATGAGGCCTGATCCCTACGCTCTGTCTGTGTAAGCAGGGTCCCGCTGTTTCAGCAATGCTGAGACCCGTTCTGTCGTTCTCTGAGGTAATCTATTACCTCCCCCGTATGGCAGGCTGCGTTGACTGTCACAGGTGCCAATCCTGGCTCTAAGTCCTGGCTCTACAGCTGTGCTTCCGTGTGTGGGGTGGACAGAGACCTGAAGTCCTCTCGTCCTCCGGATACGACCACCGGTACTTGAGTACTCGATTGGCCCCGAACTCCGGTATTCGGTTTTTTAGCGATGACGTCGGGGTGAGTTAGCTGCGCTCCACTCCCCGGTGTCCTTCTCCTCTTTGCCTCTCTGTGGACTATGTTTTCCTGGGCTGAGCGATCCGGCTCAGCTCGCACATCACACTACTCGAGTTCTTTCCTCACTGAACTCTCCTCACAGACTGACTAACTGCCCTCTCAGGTCAGAGCTTAAGGAATCTCCTTAGAACTCCAGGTTTAGAGCTCGCTCTGCTGGCCTGGTGGAGAAACTGTGTTGGATGATGGTACTTACAGGCCAATGGACTTCCCCAACTACCTCCAGGCTCAGCATTAACCCTTTTGGGGAGGGCAACACTACTGTGGCCTCCAGACCGCATGGGTGCCACATATGCATGGAAGAATAACATCAGACAGAGTCAGTTGTAAGCCTCTCCTTGATCAGAATATGGCACGGCTCCAACAGACTTTATTTCAACAGAGCATCGACTTAAATAAACAAGGAAAAGGGGCATGGTCAACTCTACAGTGGGCATGCTAGGATGTGTCTATTGGTGGTCAGTGGATTAGTCAATGAGGTCATCAATGATTTGTCCATGAGGTCATCAGTGGGTGGGTTCATGAGGTCATCATCAGTGGGTTGGTCCATGAGGTCATCAGTAGGTGAGTCCATGAGATCATCATCAGTGGGTTGGTCCATGAGGTCATCAGTGGCTTGGTCCATGAGGTCATCAGAGGGTTGGTCCATGAGGTCATCTTTAGATCTGTCTCATGTGAAACCAGAAAGGACAGGAGTTTTTATAAGGCAAAAATGAGAAATGTATTTATTGATACAAAAAGTCACACACATTTAAAAGCATGTATTAATAGAGCATACAGGTAAAAGTAGTGCTACAAGGGGGAAACACCCAAAGATAAGTGGGGCAGAGAAGCACGCTCATAAGTTTATCAAAGACATGGGTATATACATCAGGCCTCATAAATAGAGTACAAAAAACAGTGAAGGTAAATCAAGCCTTAAGTCAAATGCTCACCCATTCTTAAAAGAGCGTCGCAACTGCGTCCCACAAATCAAAAAGACCCAACCAACGCGCGTTTCGCGTCGCACATCACAGCTTCATCAGGGCGGGTTAACTCACAGTCCCAAGAACCGGATCTTAAATAAGACGCCAATTGATCTTATTGGCGAAAAAAGCACTATTGCGGCGCATGCGCATCGCACGTAAGACGCCCACTTCCGCTCCGTCCGGCGATGCACATAGAGGAGGTACCTGGAAATTCAGGTAACCAAGGACGCAAGTGCGTTACCAGCCTCATCGCATATGTGCCGGGCGGGTCAGAGGGACGCGTCACAAATGCGAAGAGCATGCACACAGCGCAATAATCCAGACATAGAGAAGTGTAACAAGGACAGCCGTCCAGGCAAGAAAGAGATAGAGCTCTCAGCCGAGCTCTATCTCATCCTCAATGATGCCCTCGACCAAGGGATTATAACCAAGAGGGTTTTTGAAGGGCTGTTTACTAAATACCCCAAGATTCCTACGTTTGCACAGCGCAATAATCCAGACATAGAGAAGTGTAGCAAGAACAGCCGTCCAGGCAAGAAAGCTAATACATTGCTATACATCATGTTCAATAATAGAAGGCATATTAAATATAACAAGAAGGCCCACAATAAATAGATCGTACATGGCAAAAAATGGGCAATATTACAGCTTCAAAAAACAGGGGGTTTTTTTATGAGGCCTGATGTATATACCCATGTCTTTGATAAACTTATGAGCGTGCTTCTCTGCCCCACTTATCTTTGGGTGTTTCCCCCTTGTAGCACTACTTTTACCTGTATGCTCTATTAATACATGCTTTTAAACGTGTGTGACTTTTTGTATCAATAAATAAATTTCTCATTTGTGCCTTATAAAAACTCCTGTCCTTTCTGGTTTCATATGCTAAAATGGAGTGGTTTCTTTGAAAAACTTTGCTAATGAGTGAGATGTGCCTTTTGGTCAAATATATAACATATCTGCTGCTTTTTGTGTTATCCACAGCACAGTCTCGCAAGACTATGAACTTTAAAGCCCGCGAGGAGGCGTGGTTAAGTCAAATTAATGATGTGCTTAAAGGGGACCCCACGTTGGTTTTAGATACTACTGGCACTGGCACTAAGGAGTATTTTAACAAAATGAAGGATTTATTAAGGAAAAGGACGAGAACCTGGTGGAATTCCACGTTTCTGGAACGTTATGTAGCAATGGGTTTGATCCCCCGAGGTCTGAGGGTGCAGGTTTTCCCCTCGTTCCCTGTGGACAATGACATTTTTAAGAATAGATGGGAGAGTGCTGCGACCAGTTGCTCTAAACAATTTCTTGGGGTCTTGATAGATCTGAATAAGGAACTCCTAAAAACTCTGGAGGTGGAGATCACAGAGCTTTATGAGAATATGGAGAAGAATTTAACAGCAGCTGCCCTCAAAAAATGTAACGAGGATCTAGATGTTGAGGTTGAAATGTGGGGCAAGGAAATACAGGGGAGAAAGTTCCAAAAGCTGCAAAGAGATTTGGAGGATAAACAAGGAAATAAAATGTACAGGTGGAGGAATAAGAAAGAAAGACCACACCCCTATCGTAGACCTGGCTTTGATCGATCTAGGTCAGGGTCCATGACCTCATGTACCTCAGGGGAGGAGACCCAAGCTAATGGAAGTGCATCCACATCCATGAGAGCTAACCAAGAATTGGGGAGAATTAATTGGAATAACAGATTACGACCATCTAAAAACAAAAGTCATAATATATCCAAAAACAAAGTTGGAGGGGGATTACAGGTAATTAACCTTTCTAAATATCAGCTCTCCACTGCCCAGACCCAGGTCCTGAGCAAAGGTCTGACTTTCTCTCCTAGTAATGCTTTCAACTTTTTTGCAGCATTGAAGGATGTCCACCTTTTTTCGTGCAAGCTTATTCTTAAAAAACTACATACCAGAACATCTGTCCCCTCGGCTGGGGATGTGACTGAACGGAGGGCACTCCAGGACTTTGAAGATCTTTTGGAAGAGCAAAATACGCAGCTGCCAGGTGGGTTCCCTCCTAGTATAATGCCTACATCTGTGACATTCCCCCCCTTGTCTTTGTGCCCGGCTGTGGAGGTATTCACTAAGCTGGTCACTGATGAGCTGCGTGAGATCTCCACACGCCGATCACATGATAACCTTACAGTGGTTCAGAGGAAAGCTTTGGTTGAACTACAGAATATGAAAGATGTGGTATTTAAGGCGGCGGATAAGGGGGGCAACGTCGTGGTATGGCCCATTGATATGTACGATAGGGAGGCCCACAGACAGCTGCGTGATAAATTAACATTTACGAAACTGGATTCCTCCCCTTTGGTCTCGTTCTCAGCCGAGCTCTATCTCATCCTCAATGATGCCCTCGACCAAGGGATTATAACCAAGAGGGTTTTTGAAGGGCTGTTTACTAAATACCCCAAGATTCCTACGTTTTATCTACTTCCCAAGGTCCACAAGGATCCCGTCAATCCACCTGGAAGACCTATCGTGTCTGGGATGGAGGGGTTATGTAGTCCGATTTGCCAATTTATTGAGCATTATTTAAGACCATTAGTTGAGACCCTTCCATCCTATATACGTGACACTACGGAGGTGATGAAGAGAATTGACGGGATCCATGTGGACTCTGAAACCCTCTTGGTTGTAGCCGATGTCGAGTCGTTATATACTTGCATTTGGCATGATGATGGCCTGAGGGCTGTCCGTTTTTTCTTGGGTGTAAGCAATTGGGATAGCCGTGTCTGCGAGTTGGTCCTTGAGCTCCTCGAATATGTGCTAACCCACAACCTCTTTGTCTTTAAAGATAGATACTATCTGCAGAGGCGGGGGACTGCCATGGGCGCGGCCTGTGCGCCTTCGTATGCAGGCCTCTTTCTCGGGTACTGGGAGAAGGGTCTGTGTGAAGGCGGAGGCGCATGGGCTGCCCCCATGGCTCAGTTGTGGGTTAGATACATTGATGACTTGTTCATCATATGGCACGGCACACCATCCCAGCTTGGGGAGTTCACGGACCAACTCAATGACAATACGTACAACATTAGATTGACGTTCAATCACAGTGCCAGTGAAATTGATTTCTTAGACATCAGGATTTTTGTGGATGGGGCAATGGCTTTGCAGACGGATGTTTATAGGAAGCCGACGTCTGTGAACTCATTGCTCCATGCCACTTCGGCACACACTAAGGCGGGCTTTGCACACTGCGACATCGCAGGTGCGATGTCGGTGGGGTCAAATTGAAAGTGACGCACATCCGGCATTGCATGCGACATCGCAGTGTGTAAAGCCTGGATGATACGATTAACGAGCGCAAAAGCGTAGTAATCGTATCATCGGTACAGCGTCGGCGTAATTCATAATTACGCCGACGCGATGGTCCGATGTTGTTCCTCGCTCCTGCGGCAGCACACATCGCTGTGTGTGAAGCCGCAGGAGCGAGGAACATCTCCTACCGGCGTCACTGCGGCTTCCGTAGGATATGCGGAAGGAAGGAGATGGGCAGGATGTTTACATCCTGCTCATCTCCGCCCCTCCGCTCCGATTGGCCGCCTGCCATGTGACGTCGCAGTGACGCCGCACGACCTGCCCCCTTAACAAGGAGGCGGGTCGCCGGCCACAGGGACGTCGCACGGCAGGTGAGTGTGTGTGTGAAGCTGGCGTAGCGATAATTTTCGCTACGCCAGCTATCACCACATATCGCTGCTGCGACTGGGGCGGGAACTATCGCACTCGGCATCGCAGCATCGGCCTGCGATGTCGCAGTGTGCAAAGTGCCCCTAATTCTACCATCTCAGCTATCCTGGTTGGACAGTACCTGAGGGTTAGATGAATTTGCTCTCAGGACGTCTCTTTTCGTGATCAGGCAAATGATTTGAGGATGAGATTTAGAGCGCAGGGATACAGTGGTAGGTGTGTGAAGAGGGCATATCAGAGAGCTATTTCAGCCCCCCGTAATGAGCTGCTGCGCGAAGGAGGTGGACATATGAAAAGGGCACCACAGAATGAATCTCAGAATGTTCGATTTATTTCGACATTTAATGAGAAATGGTATGACATGAGGCGAATATTCAATAAATACTGGCATGTCCTTCAGTCAGATTCCTCCATTAAATCCTTTCTACCAGCGGTGCCCTTGATGACTGCTAGACGCTGTAGAAACTTGAGGGACTTACTAGTGAGAAGCCATTATGTCGCTCCACAGAGGGATTATATGTTTGGTACATCTGGTCCGATCAAAGGCTGCTTCCCGTGCGGTCGTTGTCTTTCCTGCCCTAATGTCTCTCGGTGCTCGGATTTTATGACTAGTGATGGCTCAAAAACCTTTTCCATCAAGGAACATATTTTATGTGATACGATTAATGTGATTTACTATGCCACATGTGGCTGTAATAAGATCAATATCGGCCTTACATCTAGGGAACTGAGAGTCAGAATCCGGGAGCACGTGAGGGACATTATGGCGGCAAAGACAGCGACTGACATGACTGAACTCAAAACTATCCCTCGCCATTTTAAACAATTTCATTCTTGTAATCCAAAAACATTTATGGCTAGAGGGATAGATGTGATTCATCTTGGGATAAGAGGGGGTAATGTCAAAAAACTTTTGGAACAGAGAGAAATAAGATGGATCATTATTCTGAATACTGTTGCCCCTATGGGCCTTAATGAAGCGGCGAATTTTGCGCCTTTTCTATGACATCCCTAAGATGTCCTTCTTCTGAATTTTTACTCCTAATTTTTGATATGTATATAAGATATATGGATGTGCCTTTGTCAGTTTTTAGTTTGTTTTTATTGTATTATATGTAATTTTGTGCTATATGAGTGTATCTATCTAAAACCTATACTCTCAATCCCAACTCTTAGGATCCGTAATTTTGCCCAGCCATGGAAAAGTGATGGAAAACATGGGGAATATATATAAATATATTCATTTTCTATGCATGAAGATCTGCATACTTGGAGGAGAACCGGACACTTTATGATAATTGATAACTATGTTTTATCTATCTATATTGAGTAATATGTGTCTTGGCTAAAAGTTTCCTCTGGTATTAAATGATTTACCCCCCTGTTTTTTGAAGCTGTAATATTGCCCATTTTTTGCCATGTACGATCTATTTATTGTGGGCATTCTTGTTATATTTAATATGCCTTCTATTTTTTAACATGATGTATAGCAATGTATTCGCTTTCTTGCCTGGACGGCTGTCCTTGCTACACTTCTCTATGTCTGGATTATTGCGCTGTGCGCATGCTCTTCGCATTTGTGACGCGTCCCTCTGAACCGCCCGGCACATATGCGATGAGGTTGGTGACGCACTTGCGTCCTTGGTTACCTGAATTTCCGGGTACCTCCTCTATGTGCATCGCCGGATGGAGCGGAAGTGGGCGTCTTACGTGCGATGCGCATGCGCCGCAATAGTGCTTTTTTCGCCAATAAGATCAATTGGCGTCTTATTTAAGATCCGGTTCTTGGGACTGTGAGTTAACCCGCCCTGATGAAGCTGTGATGTGCGACGCAAAACGCGCGTTGGTTGGGTCTTTTTGATTTGTGGGACGCAGTTGCGACGCTCTTTTAAGAATGGGTGAGCATTTGACTTAAGGCTTGATTTACCTTCACTGTTTTTTGTACTCTATTTATGAGGCCTGATGTATATACCCATGTCTTTGATAAACTTATGAGCGTGCTTCTCTGCCCCACTTATCTTTGGGTGTTTCCCCCTTGTAGCACTACTTTTACCTGTATGCTCTATTAATACATGCTTTTAAACGTGTGTGACTTTTTGTATCAATAAATAAATTTCTCATTTTTGCCTTATAAAAACTCCTGTCCTTTCTGGTTTCATATGCTAAAATGGAGTGGATTCTTTGAAAAAGTTTGATAATGAGGGAGATGTGCCTTTTGGTCAAATATATAACATATCTGTCTCATTTGTATAATCTGAACAGACTTATGGAAGGTGAAATAATACACTTCACCAGTCACTTCCCACAATCCTCTACGTCTCAAGGTTAATTAAGTATTTAATCCAATGGCCCTTCTTAACAGAAGTTGTTATTTTTGTCTGGGACAAATGGAAAAGATGGAAAATGTAAATGGCCCCAACAGAAAGAACATCAGCTGTAAGTCACTATCTCTAACTGCACTGTAATCTTTTAGGTGTTCTGCAAGACTGGTATCCACTACTGTATGGTCACCGGATAGTGGTAATATTGGTGTTAATCTTTGACCGCGATTTTCTGTAACAGCGAGGTCATCTGTTGAGGTTTCCCTATAACTAAGATTAGGCTGCACCATCATAGTAGTAATCATGTTTCGCCCTCCTTGAGCTGAACTCCTAGCTACACCTTTACCCAGATAACTTACAAGTAAATATGAACAGTTCAACCTAAAATAGAAGCTTTTATGCTGTATGTTTGTGTGCATTAATAACTGCTAATGCAATGCTTACATCACACTATGATAGTCTTTTCCCACATCACTAATCTATTGAAAAATCAAGCACATGCAATCTGTTTTGCATTATGGGTGTCAATATCACATTTCTTCATGCGCTCCTAGCAATGTTTAAGTATCAATTGCTCTCCTATACACATTGTTGTGCAATCATCCACATGTCTCTCTGTGGTTAATATTGATATATTATGCATTGTGCAGCTTGCAAAAAGAAGTATGTGAAGGAAAAGGAGGATAGTGTGGAAGAAAATGAAAGCAAACTCATCCCATAAAATGAACCAATACCTGATAACTATATTTATTTGTTGAGGGGATGAGAAAGGATGGGAAAATAGGCACGGTACATTCCAAAATATTCACAAATAAAAAAACATATTGAATTAAAAGTAACACTAATCTCCAGTCTAGAGAAATGTATAAATAAATGAATGAATACTTCAACAATACAACATCTGGACAAAAAGTGACTGCCCACTGGGCAACAGGGGAATCCCCCGGTGGGCCTTTTTGCTTGAGTGAGTCACGTTTCCCACAATATGAGCAGTAGTTGGCCTCATTACATTATTCACTATGTTCAGAAAAAAGTAGCATCTGATTATTCACTCAACAAACTACTCTAAATGAGGCTAGCTGAGCGGTAGGCCCCCAGAGTCAGCGTTACTGATGGGCACTTGGCAGCTCAGTCCAACACTATGTATGTCCAATTATAGATGATAAATAGAAGCTGGAAGGGCATCTAGAACCAGGGTGCAGAAATACTCCATGTGTATCTTCAATATGCATGTTTTTCTCAATATCTGTCATGAAATCAGAATAAACCTTTCCCCTTTTAGTTCAATTAGGAACCAATATTATTTATATTTGCCAAATGCCAGAATAATGAGAGAGAGACTGTTTTAAGGCATTTTTATTACTTTCTGCAAAGTCACAAGTTTACATACACTAAAGGCCACTTTACACACAGCGCTGTCGCTGCCGATCACACCCACCCCCGTCGTTTGTGCGTCACGGGCAAATCGCTGCCCGTGGCGCACAATATCGTTATGCCCCGTCACACATACCTGCCTAGCGACGTCGCTGTCGCCCGGCAAACTGCCTCCTTTCTAAGGGGGCGGTTCGTTCGGCATCACAAAGCAGCAACAAAATAGAAGCAGAGGGGCGGAGAAGAGTGGGATGAACATCCCGCCCACCTCCTTCCTTCCTCATTGCGGGCGGCCGCAGGTAAGGTGATGTTCCTCATTCCTGCGGTGTCACACATAGCGATGTGTGCTGTCACAGGAATGACGAACAATGTGCATCCTGCAACAGCAACGATAATCGGGAAAGGAACGACGCATCAACGCTCAACGATAAGGTAAGTAATTTTGATCGTTAATGATCATTCATGCATTTCACACGCAACAATTTCGCTCGCTAATGAGGCCGCATGTGCGTCACGAATTCCGTGACCCCAACGACATCTCGTTAGCGATGTCATTGCGTGTAAAGCAGCCTTTAGAGTACTGTGCTTTTAAACAATATGGGACAGCCCATATGATGATGTCATGTCTTTGGAAGCTTCTGATAGGTTAATTGGCTACATCTGCGTTAATTAGAGACACACCTGTGAATGCAATTTAATGCACATCTGAAACACAGTGCTTCTTTGTGTAGCATCATGGAAAAGTCAAAAGAAATCAGCCAAGATATCCGGAAGAGAATTGTGGACTTGCACAATTCTGGTTCATCCTTGGGCACATTTTCCAGTTACCTGAAGGCACCTTGTTCATCTGTACAAAGAATTATATGCAAGTACAAACAAGATGGGAATGTACAGCTATCATAGCACTCAGCAAGGAGATGGTTCTTTAGTGAGACATGGGCATATCAACCCAAGAACAAAAGCAAAAAACCTTGTGAAGTTGTTGGTGGAAACTGGTACGATTGTGTCATTATCCACAGTGAAACAAGTGCTGTATCAACATGGGCTGAAAGGACACTGTGCCAGCAAAAAGCCACTACTCCAAAATAAACATAAAAAAGCCAGATTAATGTTTGCAAATGCACACAGGAACAAAGACCTTAATTTTTGTAGACATGTCCTGTGGTCTGACGAAACAAAAATTTAACTGTTTGGCCATAATGACCATTGTTACATTGACATGAAAAAGAGAAAAGCTTTAAAGCCTAAGAAAACCATCCAATCTTTCATGCTGGTGTCCAGGGGCTATCTTTTCCCATATATTCCCCGGGGCAGGTGCTTATTGAAGCTAGAGCTATTTGGCCCATTTGTGGACCCAAAGGGTTGTCAAGCAGAATATTTCTTAGTTTTACTTTATTTTAGTGTATGTTTTCCATGGTTACCAACAAAATTGTATAATTTTATCATGATCTAGGTGTGCACATAATTTATGCATTGTCTTGTTCTTCTCCTGTCTTACATTTTTATAACTTTGCATAATGTAGCACCCTATATTATTTTTCTAAATAAGGGTGCATCCTGCTCTATATATAATATAATTTATTTAATACTTTATACAAAAGTTTTTCCTGGTGATGACAGCTTCAAGAAGCTTTTTATGCTGTATGGATTAACTAATTGCATGCATTACTCAGGTGTGATTTTGGTCCATTCTTCCATACATGCACTCTTCAAATCCTGAAGGTTACGTAGGTTTCTTCTATGAACTCTGAACTTATGTCCCTTCTATACATTTTCTATTGGATTCCGGTCAGGTGATTGGCTAGGTCATTCTAGCAGTTTATTTTCTTTCTCTGAAACCAGTTGAGAGTTTCCTTAGCTGTGAGTATCGCTGAAATGCCCACACTCATTTCATCTTCATCATCCTGGTAGATGGCAGCCTATTTGTATCAAAAATGTCTCAGTACATTTGTCCATTCATCCTTCCTTCAAATATTTGCCAGTACCATATGCTAAAAAACAGCTCCACACTATAATATTCCCACCTCCAAACTTTACGGTTGGTATGGTGTTTTGGGGTGATATTCAGTGCCTTTTGGCCTCCAACAATAGTCATCCAAAGAGTTCAAATTTGGTCTGAATTGACCGGACTATATATTGTTGAGTAAACTTTAAACACGCTTGAACATGCTTTGCATTCAGATATGGTGTTTAGCACGGTGAGCGTGAAAACAAGCCATGGAGGTTGAGAGCATTACTTATTGTTTTCCTTCAAACAATTGTACTTGCTGATTCCAGGTCTTTCAGTAGTTCTCCACAGGTGGTCCTAAGATCTTGGAAAACTCTTTCACTGGACAACAAATTTTTTCAAAAGTTTTGCTTCCTTGAAAGTTTATGGTAATTATGATAAACCCATTTGTGCTAAGCCAAAATATAATTTCTTATAGTCTGTATCATGCAGAAATTTTGAGAAACATGATATTAAGTTTTACTAATTATGAAGCATTTAAACCTTACCCACCGCATGAGTTCATTTGAAGAAAAAGTGTTTTGCTGCTGATTTTCATTTGTACTCAACGTCTAGTGCATTTCGTATTAGTGTCCAGCAATAGCCAGCTAGCATTGATGGTTTCCAGTAGCCTTGTTAATGCTTTTCCATCGTGGTAGAAATCGTTCGCCATGTTTGTCACTGACTACACCAAGATTTTCAGGGAATAATTTCAAATGTGAATGCAGAAAATGAATTTTCTATGACATGTTGCACTTCATAGCTTTGTAAGCTTTGTAAGGTTATCAACCAATTTGATGTAGTTTGGTGCTCAATAGTTGCCAAGAAAATTCTCGGAAACATCCGTGAATGATTTCCAAGCAATTTTCTCAGGCACCACAAGCCGCTCTTTGCTTGTCATTCATGAGTTGTCAGAGTATCTACCAACAAAAATGCATTCCTTAATCTTGGCATTGGTTATTCTTGGAAATATTTGTCTGAAATAAGGAAATGCTTCTGCTTCCTTGTTCATTGCTTTCTCATAATTTTTCATCAACCTGAGTTTTATGTGCAGTGGAGGCAGAAATATCATTGTTGGGTCCACAAGTGTTTTATGTGACATTTCTCTGCCCAGGCGTCAACTGGTTACGAAATTGCTACTTCCTTCAACTGTAATATGACTGATTATAGTAAGTCAAATCCAAGGAATTAATGCCTTTGCTTGCCTATAAATTACATAACAGCAGATATATTTTGGCAATACATGGACAGCCTGAAAGTATGACATTTTTTTATTCAACAGAAGATTTCAGAAAAATGGTACATGACAGGAAAATTTCAAGGTGATTTTTGTGATCAGCAGCTTAAATTGTATACGATGCACCCAAAGTGAAATTCTCTTTACTCTTCTGTCTGAAATCATGCAGAAAGCACCTGGTTATGCTTAGCTCTACATTGAATTGATGTTATTTCCACTTCCGGATTATGGCCCCATCAGTGCTGGAACCTTCAGTAGTTTATAAACTCTTCTGTAACCAATGCCATCAGAATGCTTTGCAACAATAAAGTTGAAAAGGTCTTGAGGCAGCTCACTGGTTTTACCCGTCATGAAAAGTTTCTTGTGTGGCACCTTGGTAATGACATATCATTTTATAGGCCATAAGTTGAACAAGCTGATATTAATTTTATAATATTTTTCACTAAGTGGCAAGATTGCTTTCTATTTACTGACAGATTCCAGCTGGTGTCATGACTTTTCTATGGCTTCTTGCACATCTCTTTCTTTATGCGTTCAATACTTTTTCCCTGTGTGATTTTTCATTATTACATATAACTTAATTTATGGACATCTATTGTTTGATTTCTTTGCCTGTGTGGATCAGATTTGTTGTTACAGACATCTGATTTTAGAAACTCATATCAATGCTACCTTCAGAAATATATTTAGCTAAAAAACTGGAGACGTTTTTAATACATACTTCACCCGCTATACATATTTGCTGGACACTGGGAATAAGGCCGTAAGCAAGCTCTGATTGACTAATATATAGTTGATCAGCTTCCATTTATTGACAGAAATTAGCCCAACTAAATGGGTCTTTAGAATACAACTGAATAATAATTTTTTTTTTTCTAAATTACAGTTCACACAGTCACCGTTCCATCACAATTTACAAGCCAGTAAACAGTTTATTATATATTATTGAGAAAGTCAGTATTCTTTTCCCATGGAATTGCCTGTACCTGGGAGAAATCAATTTCTTTTGGACAGTTTGCTCTCTTTTGAGCATGTTTCCCTTGCAGCTTCTCTGCAACAAAAAAGTTTGGATAGAATTAATATCCTAATAACAAAAGCTTAAAACTTACTGAGGACCAGCATAAGTTTCCTTATTTAAAAAAATAAATTAAAGTAAAAATGAAGTAATAATTAAGTAAAAATTCCTTATTTATGATGGATTTTTAACATCTTCGCTTAGAGGAAAACTTTCCAAATGAGAGCTAAGCACAGAAGGATAAATATTTTCTTCCAAATGATGGGATATATGGGAGTTTTCTTCACGCTTTATATATATAGTTCACAATATGCAAAGAGCATGACAGCGAAATTTCGTTCTTGCAGTGTCTGTGCACATGATTGACATTTGGTTGAAGTCTGCTCTCTGAATCCGATCAACTGCAGAAGCAGGAAAACAAAGGTTCAGCAGCATGAGAGTGATTATTGCTAACGGCTACAATGCTTGGTACCGCCATTCAATTAAAAAGCTTTTCCCCTTTCAGGAAGTTTTCATCCAGCAGCATAGATTGGTATAAAAAAACTAACTGTGCAATACTTAACACTGTAAGTTTCTCCCTGTATCTGGCATTGGCTAAAGTGCTGATGTAACGTCGACATCGCAATAGCCAATCAGTGAGCTCAGCAGCTATTAATGCGGTTTTACGCCTACACTAAAAGAGCAGCAGTGCTCACTGATTGGTTGCCGTGCTGCTGTCATGACATCAGAGTCAAAGCCAATTCCAGGAACTGTGAAAAGGGACAGAGGATCACCAATGGATCCAGAGATGGTGAATATAGCGCAGCTTGTTTTTTTTATGCCAAACTGTGCTGGGGCAAAGATTTATTGAAAGAGGACAACCCCTTTAAGATTAGCTGTGTAGCTCCTTCTCTTTCTATTGTGCTTTACCTTATAAAACATAAAAATCTATGCAGAATAGGGATATTAGAAGGCTTCACAATCCAGCAAGTACTAATAATAGTACAAGCAATTTTATAAGTACCATATTTTTCATTTTATAAGACGCACCCCAAATTTAGAGGAGGAAAATAGTGGAAACATTTTTTAATGTTAAAATCTGGGTCCATCTTATAATCCTAGTGCATCTTATAATAGCTCACGGGGGGGGGGGAGTGGCTCAGGAGGGTCACAGGAGACATGGTCGGCGATGCTGTGGGTTCGGAGAATGGAGTGTCGCAGCTCAGGAGGGTCAGTAATACTGCGGGTTTGGGGGTATTGCAGCGGTGGCGGTTGGCATTGATCTGCCGGCACGCTACAAGCTCCATTGATCTGCCAGCGGTTGATGAAATGGACTTCAAGAAAATGGTCACGAAGGTAGCGCATGTGTAGATTGGCCCCAGGCCATTTTCTTGAAGTTAACTGCGTCAACTGCTGGCAGTTCAATGCAGCCCGCAGCATGGCAGCAGATCAATGACACACGCCACTGCTATAACCCCGTGCCCGCAGTTATCGCCACCACCGCGCCACCACAGCAGCTCAGGTAAGGCATATCTAGATTATAAGACGTACCCACATTTTCCCCCCAGTTTTATGGGAAAAAAGTGTTTTTTATCTTCCGGAAAATACGGTAAACCATAACCTAAATTGAAATGGAGATGAAATTTTCCCACATAGGCAAATCAGAACACATACCATACTTCCTGCCCACAATTGTGTAGTTGGATATTTAAAAATACAAAACCAAAAGAGGCACAAATATTTTCACAGTCTTAGCACCAATTTTATTCTGCATTGAAACCCAATCTGCTTTGCATGCAGATTAATTCAAGACAAGTCATGTAGACACAATGTAATCATCATTCAGCATTAAAAAAAAATGTGTGGTGAAGGGGTTGACCTCAATTTCTTCTATTTCAGCAAAATTCTCAAGGAGAGGCTCATTTTTGCATTTTCAGTTAATATCTTTAGTAATTATCTAATTACTGTGTATAGAAGATAAATAAATGCTACTGTAATTATCCTATAATTTACTATATCAAGTGTAGGGCTCTAATCCCTCAACTGTGCTGATAAGGATTATCTGCTATACTTAACTACAGACATGAAAATTGAGTCAACTTCTTATTATTAAAGGCGATGATAAAAGTGCGGCTGAGACAATAGTTTCACACTCATTATATCATTATTTCATTAAATGAGTTATACTACACCAAAAGTATAGTAGTAACATCCTTGATGTAGTATTGAGGCTCATTTTCTTTCATTTATTCCCCACTATGATCTTACCAATTACAAGAGAAGCTTGACTAAAAACCATTGGGGAGGGCCATGCATACAATAGCCGTGGATGGCTATAATTATATATGCCCCTGATTACTCATAGTCTTATAAGCCACTTGTGATAATTAGTGTGATAAGACAAAGAGATTTTCTGCCAGTCACGGTCATTATTGGGCATTGTAAGACAAGTTTTAATACTGTTATAATTATGCCTTATTTCTTGTGATAATGAAGCATGAAATGTCAGCTAACTGGTAAGTCGTGGCATAACATTTGTATTAATGATCAACTATCTTCCCCCTTAAAGAATGTTCACTTTTGAAACTTAAACAAGTTGACTTAGGGTCCCTTCACACTTAGCGATGCAGCAGCGATCCGACCAGCGATCTCACCTGGTCAGGATCGCTGCTGCATCGCTACATGGTCGCTGGTGAGCTGTCAAACAGGCAGATCTCACCAGCGACCAGTGAACAGCCCCCAGCCAGCAGCGACGTGCAAGCGACGCTGCGCTTGCACGGAGCCGCCGTCTGGAAGCTGCGGAGACTGGTAACTAAGGTAAACATCGGGTATGGTTACCCGATGTTTACATTAGTTACCAGTGTGAGCAGGGAGCAGGGAGCCGCGCACACTGAGCGTTGGCTCCTTGCTCTCCTAGCTACAGTACACATCGGGTTAATTAACCCGATGTGTAATGCAGCTACATGTGCAGAGAGCAGGGAGCCGCACACACTGAGCGCTGGCTCCTTGCTCTCCTAGCTGCTGTACACATCGGGTTAATTAACCCGATGTGTACAGCAGCTACATGTGCAGAGAGCCGGAGCCGGCAGCACAGGCAGCGTGAGAGCTGCAGAGGCTGGTAACTAAGGTAAATATCGGGTAACCACCTTGGTTACCCGATGTTTATCTTGGATACAGCTTACCTCAGCTGTCAGACGCCGGCTCCTGCTCCCTGCTCGCTTCATTTGTCGCTCTCTTGCTGTCACACACAGCGATCTGTGTGTCACAGCAGGAGAGCGGCTTTGAAGAAAACGAACCAGGGCTGTGTGTAACGAGCAGCGATCTCGCAGCAGGGGCCAGATCGCTGCTCAGTGTCACACACAGCGAGATCGCTAATGAGGTCACTGCTGCGTCACAAAAAGCGTGACTCAGCAGCGATCTCGGCAGCGATCTCGCTGTGTGTGAAGCACCCCTTAGGCTGGGGCCACACGGGGATTACTGCAATCCCCTCGCATGACACTCGACTCACTGGCAGTACAGCAGAGCCAAGTGTCATGCGAGTGTCCCTGCGACTGAGGTCCAATCGTGCAAGCAGACCTCAGCTGCGAGGGGCGGGCCGCCATTGAGGAGGGGAGGGCCGGTGCTGCAGAGGGCGATGGCCGATGCTGTGGAGGGGAGGGAGGGATTTATCTCCCTCTCTCTTCCATAGGTGGCTATTGCCATTCTCGCCCTGCACTTGCGGTACACCGGTGTACCGCTAGTGCAGTGCGAATTTTCTCTTGCCCCATAGACTTGAATGGGTGCGAGAGAAACAAGGAACACATTACAATCGCAGCATGCTGCGATTGTTTTCTCGGTCCAATTAAGGCTGAGAAAATAATCGCTCATGGGTGCTGACATATAAGCTAATATTGGTCCGAGTGGAATGCGATTTTGTATCGCACTCCACTCACAGCGATTTTCATGCCATGTGGCTTAGGTCTTATGATCATACCGCCTGTTCCCATATATCCAGATGATAATGCTTTTCCTTGGGTAGACTTCCTTCTAGCCTAGATAGACTTATAGGCTTCAGCTGCCAATCTTCAATAGGTGAAACAGTACCTCCTCAAACTCCACCAAAGGCTTCCCACCCAGCTATATATGAGTCTCTGCATTATGAGGTACAAGAACCCAGAGATAACTAAGCAGATGGGTGTCTTTTGCTTTTGGAGAAGAATTTGGTTTGGCTAAACAATCTACGTCATGTGCAAAGCTTATTATAAAGTCTAAACTTTACTCTTAGGCAACTATTCCTACTAGCAGGCTCTAGAGGGACCAATTTCAGAGGAGAGCTAGTTACAGAGCTGGATATAATTGGTTTATGCACTTGTGAACAAACTGAGACAAAGAGCCTGCTACTGGCTGGGAATGATGGGATCTGGCACCCCAATGAGAGCCACTAAATTGTCTTAATGGTTCTCAGTGGGCGTAAAAGTTTGCTATTCAGTGAATGGAGCCTGCCCACTCAAACCAAATCCCACCCATCAATTTAATTGTCTGTCTGCAAGTGGGTGAGGTTTTAGCCGTGAGTGAGCGGGGTTTCGGCCAGTTAACGTCATATTAAAATGTTTTCACTTGGAGAAAACAAATTTGATAGGTATCAATTTAAGAGGCTCTTCTTTTTGGTGAGTTGAGTCAGGTGGGCCAGATCATCAAAAGGAGCCGGACTGGCCATAGCTAAATGGTACGCGCAGGAATGGAACTAACATTTTTAACAGGTTTTCTGTTACTCTGTCCATTTTGCAGACCATACCTCGTTGCAAATGACACTCCTTTCACAGACGGCACTCCATTACCCTTTCTGTAAATATGGTAGATGTCACCTGTAGTTCTATGTACCACTACAGATAACAATGATAGCTCTGAATACAGATAATGTAGAAATGTTACTGGTAGTCCTGTGTAGCACTAATATTACCGTCATACAGTGACCACATAGTGGTAGATACTCACTGGCTTTCTGTGTGTACAGTATGATAAATGCAGATAAATGCAGTGATGGACTCGTGACATTCTCTGTGATCTTAATCATTCATTTTCACAATTCTTGCCCTTCTGACCCAGACTGTCATGACTTCTTCCATCCTTGATTTGTCTCTGCAAAATATGTCAAAGACATTTTTGATCATCTCTTTTCCAGCATCACTACCTACATAACTTGAATAAGTCTGTAACCATCCAAAGCTGTGAAGCAATAATTATGCGGCCCACCCTCATCTCCAGTCCCCTGCACAATCATAGCCTCCCATTGTACCTGACATAGTAATAGTACATTCTCTGTGCCTCAACATGGTAACAATACCCCTCCTGTGTCCTCATCTAATAATTGTGCTTCCATGTGAGAATAATGCCTCTTGTGTCCCCACTTTGTAATAGTGCCACCACATGATTATACTGCCTTCTCTGTGCTTAAACATGATAATAACGGCACTCTGTATACAGACATGGTAATAGTGTCGCTCTATACCCATATACATACTGGTAGTAATAATGCCACGTTTGCTCCATCACAAATACTAATAGTGCCCCCCTTTGCCCACAAAATTAAGTGTCCTCTTTGTCAACACATGGTAAAAGTGTCCGCACAGATGGTAAAATTGCCTTTTCTGTGTCCCCACTTGGTAATGGTGCCCCCTCTGATTCACTGGACATGTTAAAAATGCCCTCTCTGTGCCTCCACACATGGAAAAAGTACATGCGGTTGTCCTGAAGAAGTCATCCAGACTTTGAAACACATAGACAATAAACCACTTTGAATTACTCCTATCTCGTGGATCTTCATTGGATCTGCCAGCAGCACAGAGGAACCTCCTTTTTTCCTTTTCTTTATCCAAACTGTATCTCCTGAGTATAAAGTGTTAGGCTATGTTCACACAGGACATTTTTGCAGTATTTTTTCCTGACCAAAACCTGACCTTGTGGCAGGATGTCTCCTGAAAGTCATCTGCGGTTTGGTGCGTTTTTTTGTGGTTTTAGTGTGGTTTTTGTGGCATTTTACAGTGTTTTTTCTGTGATGTCAAGACCTAAATCAACTCTCCTTGAACTATTTCCAGAGAGCAGCGTGCTGAGCATCACATCCCCAGGTCTCACATAAGACCCGATGATGCAATATGGCCGGCAAATCACAATAATGCAAGTAGCCAACATGGCCATGGCATTACTGCGTAAGGCTGTTAGGGCCAGATGGACGGGTAGACCCTGGAGGTGGATCCACTGGGCCGAACTCCCGGATGAGGGAAAGGAGTCCGGTAGCCGGAGCACTGTAGGTAGCAGGACAGTCCGTGCACTGGGAGAAAATGGAGAAGTCCCTGGGACCACGAGGTCACTGATGGTGGTCCGGGTGACGGAGCTCAGGTTCGGAAGCCGTGATGGTGTCAGGCGGGGTCCGGAACCGTTGGAGCGAGATGACGGGTCACCGCAGGGATCCGAGATGGTACGGACTGTCAGGATGGCAGATGGACAGCGTTCGGGGTTCGAGGTACCGCAGAACCGGATGGCGATGCAGGATCGGCTCTAGAAGACAGAGAGGTAAGTATCTCACAAAATACAAGGAGACCTGACTCCTAGCTTGGGAAAACACGAAGAACAGGCCCCGCTCCCTTGGACATTAACCCCCTATATACCCTGTACCTATGTGCATCATTTCCTGTAATTAGACACTGGCCCTTTAAGAAAGGGTCAGTGACCGCGCGCGCGCCCTAATGCGCGTGCGCGCGGCGCGGGTGCCAGAAGCCAGGGAAGGAAGCTGAGAGGAGGACGCAGGGGAGCCGGCCAGGACCTGGGAAGCCGTCGGGCGCCGGGAGCGGAGACCAGAGGGCCTGGGAAGGACGGGCACCGGAGGTTGGAGAGCGGGGAGCAGGGCAGGTGAGCCGGGGAGCGGAGCTGAGGACCCGGGGAGCGGAGCAGAGGACCCGGGGAGGGGAGCCGAGGACCCGGGGAGCGTGACAGTACCCCCCCCCCACGCCCCCCTCCCCGCAACCGGGACATGAAGGCACGGATCAGAGGAGTGCCCACGTTCTCCCTGGGCTCCCAGGACCTATCCTCAGGACCATACCCCTCCCAGTCCACCAGGAAGAACTGCCGACCACGTACGGTCTTCATGGCCACGATATCCCTTACCGCATAGATGTCGTCCTCAGCAATAGGAGGAGGAGCCGGGCTGGCAGCAGCGGAGAAGGGACCAAGGACAACCGGCTTGAGCAGAGAGACGTGGAAGGAGTTGGGTATCCTCATTGTGGCCGGGAGCTGTAGTTTGTAGGAAACCACATTGATCTTGCCGAGGACTTTAAACGGCCCGATGTAGCGAGGTCCCAGCTTGTAGGATGGTATCTTCAGTCGGATGTACTTGGAAGCAAGCCAGACGAGATCTCCCGGAGAGAAACACGGAGGATCTAGGCGTCTCTTGTCCGCGTGTCTCTTCATCCGCAGGGTTGCCCGTGCAAGGGACGCCTTAACTGAGTCCCAAATGGTAGTAAAGTCACGGAGTACTGCATCAGCAGCAGGGATGTCCGAGGACGAGGATACAGGCAATGGGACAGACGGCTGAAGTCCGTAGACGACATGGAAGGGAGAACTGGAGGAGGACTCACTGACGTGGTGATTATGGGAGAATTCTGCCCAAGGAAGAAGCGTGGACCAATCGTCATGATGGGCGTTCACGTAGTGACGTAAGAAAGAGGTCAATATCTGATTGACCCTCTCCACTTGGCCATTAGACTGAGGATGGTAGGCAGATGAAAAGTCTAGAGTCACTCCCAGATGTTTACAGAGAGCCCTCCAGAAGCGGGAGGTGAACTGAGTTCCTCTATCGGACACGATGTGTGATGGAAAGCCATGCAAGCGGAAGATGTGATGTATGTAGGCGTCCGCGAGTTCCTGAGCAGAGGGCAGTCCAGCCATAGGAACGAAATGGGCCATTTTAGAGAATCGATCCACCACGACCCATATGACTGTGTGTCCGGAGGACAATGGCAAGTCCGTAATAAAGTCCATCGCTATGTGCTGCCAGGGAACTGAGGGTATGGGCAGAGGCAGAAGACGGCCATATGGCAGGTGTTTGGGTGTCTTGTTCCTGGCACAGGAGGAGCAGGCAGAGACAAAAGAGGCGACGTCCGTGCGCAGGGATGGCCACCAGTAATGACGTACAATAGCGCTCCATGTTTTCTTCTGACCTGCATGACCGGCTATTTTCGAGGCATGGCCCCAGTGTAACACTTTTTGCCTGTCAGCCTCAGAGACATAAGTCTTCCCAGGTGGTATCTGGGCCAGGGTGACAGGAGCCACCGGAATAATCTTGCTTGGACAGATGATGGGTTGAGATGTCTCTTCCTCCTGTTCCATGGGCACGAAAGACCTAGACAAGGCATCAGCGCGTACATTCTTGTTTGCGGGTCGGAAATGAAGCTGGAAGTCGAACCGGGCAAAGAACAAGGACCACCTGGCTTGCCGTGGGTTCAGTCGCTGAGCAGTCCGCAGGTATTCCAGGTTTTTGTGGTCCGTGTAAACAATGACAGGGTACACTGCTCCTTCCAGAAGATAGCGCCATTCCTCCAGAGCCAGTTTGACCGCCAATAGCTCTCGGTCACCGATGGTGTAATTGCGTTCAGGCGCGGAGAAGCTCTTGGAGAAGAAACCGCACGTCACCATCTTCCCGGAGGAGGACTTCTGCATGAGCACTGCTCCGGCTCCCGAGGAGGAGGCATCCACCTCCAAGGTGAACTGGCGGTTTAACTCTGGACGGTGGAGTACAGGAGAGGAGGCAAAGGCTCGCTTTAGAGCGCCAAACGCGGCGTCGGCCGCAGGTGACCAGTCCTTTGGATTAGCCCCCTTCTTGGTCAAAGCGGAGAGAGGAGCAGTCAGAGCCGAGAAGTGAGGAATGAACTGGCGGTAATAGTTAGCGAATCCGAGAAAGCGTTGGATTGCCTTCAGTCCAGAAGGAGGAGGCCAGTTGAGAATAGAGGAGACCTTCTTGGGATCCATCTGCAGTCCGGTATCGGTGATGAGGTACCCCAGGAAGGGGAGAGAAGACTGTTCGAAGACGCACTTCTCGTACTTGGCGTACAGACGATTCTCTCTCAGTCGTTGTAGAACCAGTTGCACGTTCTCTCGGTGGGTCTGGAGGTCCGGAGAGAAGACAAGGATGTCGTCCAGATATACCACCACACAGACGTAGAGAAGGTCCTGAAACACATCGTTCACTAATTCTTGGAAGACAGCTGGCGCGTTACACAGGCCGAAGGGCATCACGCAGTATTCATAGTGCCCATCGCGAGTGTTGAACGCGGTCTTCCATTCATCCCCTGAGCGGATACGGACCAGGTTGTAGGCACCCCGAAGATCCAACTTGGTGAACACACGAGCTCCTCTGAGCCGATCAAACAATTCGGGGATGAGCGGCAGGGGGTACTTGTTTTTCACGATGATTAGGTTCAATCCCCGGTAGTCTATACATGGGCGTAGGTCACCCTCTTTCTTCTTTACGAAGAAGAAGCCTGCTCCAGCAGGAGAGGAGGATCTCCGGATGAATCCCTTAGCCAGGCTCTCTGTGATGTACGTAGACATGGCCCTTGTTTCGGCTGGAGACAGTGGATATATCCGTCCTCGAGGTGGTGTAGTTCCCGGGAGCAGGTCAATGGCACAATCGTAAGGACGATGTGGCGGAAGTACTTCGGACTCCTTCTTGTCAAAGACGTCCACGAAGGACCAATAGGCTGAGGGCAGTCCCGGTAGGGACTCGGGAACCAGAGGTCGCCGGATGGGTTGTATGGTCTTCAGACACCTCTCATGGCAAGAAGGCCCCCATCGAGTAATATCACCAGTGCCCCAGCTGACTGAAGGCTCGTGTGTCCGCAACCAGGGAAGACCCAGCAGAATTTGATGTGACATATGTGGGAGGACGTAGAGAGCGATGTTCTCGGTGTGCAGAGCACCGATACGCAGTTCAAGCGGCTTGGTGATCCAGGAGATGGTGTCAGAGAGAGGTCTCCCATCCACAGAGGCAATCACGAGGGGCTTGTCGAGTGGAGTAACAGGCACCTGGTACTTGTCCACCGTGGCCTGCTGGATGAAATTGCCTGCTGCCCCAGAATCGAGGTACGCTTCAGCCGTAAACCGCGTCTCTCCCGTTGTTACTTGCACAGTCCATGTGACTGGGTCTGAGAGAGTCCCAGCACCTAGGGTGGCCTCTCCTACCATCCCTAGGCTTTGGAGTTTCCCGGCCTCTCTGGACAGGCGCGTAGCAGGTGTGTGCCCTCTCCGCAGTAAAAGCAGAGACCCTTGGCGAGCCGCTCTGCTCGACGTTGTTCAGACTGTCGCACACGGTCGATCTGCATGGGCTCATGGACGGAGACACCAGAGGCCGTTGACTGGAGTACGGCGGGCTTCCGTGGAGGAGAGGAATGCCGTACCGGACGTCTCTCACGGGATACCTCTTTGGACCGCTCCTGAAAGCGTATGTCCACTCGAGTCGCTAGGGTAATCAGGGCGTCCAGGGTGGACGGTACATCACGTCCAGCCAGCTCATCTTTGATTCGACCCGATAGTCCTTCCCAGAAGGCGGCGGTTAGGGCCTCGTTATTCCACCCGAGTTCAGAAGCCAAGGTGCGGAAACGGATGGCGTATTGACCCACCGTCAGTGTTCCCTGACGTAACCGGAGAAGTGATGACGCAGACGCGGAGGCGCGTCCGGGTTCATCAAAGGTGCTGCGAAAGGCCTGCAGGAACTCCTGGAGGTTCTTGGTCATAGGTTCCTCCTTCTCCCACAAGGGGTTCATCCACGCCAGTGCCTCGCCCTCTAGGTGAGACATGATGAAGGCGACCTTGGCTTGGTCGGAGGCAAACAGATGTGGCAGCTGCGTGAAATGGAGGGAGCATTGGTTTATAAACCCCCTGCAGGTCTTGGGATCTCCGGCGTACCGGGGTGGTGTGGCCAAACGCAGTCTGGAAGCATCCGAAGAGGCAGCCACGGGAGCGGGGGTCGTGGCTTGACTAGTGGAGGCTCGGGATGTTGAAGACGTGACTGCCGCTTGTAGCGTGGTCAGGCGGGTGTCCACGGAAGTCATAAAGTTCAGCATGCGGGTCTGAACTTCACGCTGGCGTTGGAGTTCCTCATGCAAGGCCGCTAGTGCTTCGGCGGGATCCATGGCCTGTTCTTACTGTTAGGGCCAGATGGACGGGTAGACCCTGGAGGTGGATCCACTGGGCCGAACTCCCGGATGAGGGAAAGGAGTCCGGTAGCCGGAGCACTGTAGGTAGCAGGACAGTCCGTGCACTGGGAGAAAATGGAGAAGTCCCTGGGACCACGAGGTCACTGATGGTGGTCCGGGTGACGGAGCTTAGGTTCGGAAGCCGTGATGGTGTCAGGCGGGGTCCGGAACCGTTGGAGCGAGATGACGGGTCACCTCAGGGATCCGAGATGGTACGGACTGTCAGGATGGCAGATGGACAGCGTTCGGGGTTCGAGGTACCGCAGAACCGGATGGCGATGCAGGATCGGCTCTAGAAGACAGAGAGGTAAGTATCTCACAAAATACAAGGAGACCTAACTCCTAGCTTGGGAAAACACGAAGAACAGGCCCCGCTCCCTTGGACATTAACCCCCTATATACCCTGTACCTATGTGCATCATTTCCTGTAATTAGACACTGGCCCTTTAAGAAAGGGTCAGTGACCGCGCGCGCGCCCTAATGCGCGTGCGCGCTGCGCGGGTGCCAGAAGCCAGGGAAGGAAGCTGAGAGGAGGACGCAGGGGAGCCGGCCAGGACCTGGGAAGCCGTCGGGCGCCGGGAGCGGAGACCAGAGGGCCTGGGAAGGACGGGCACCGGAGGTTGGAGAGCGGGGAGCAGGGCAGGTGAGCCGGGGAGCGGAGCTGAGGACCCGGGGAGCGGAGCAGAGGACCCGGGGAGGGGAGCCGAGGACCCGGGGAGCGTGACAAAGGCAGGCAATACTGGTATGTTGATTGGCTGTTTAACAGCCGCGAAACATGCGGGCTAAGGACTTGAGCATGGCACTTGAGCACCGCCGCTGCTTGATGGAGTAACAAGGGTACCCAAGCAACCTAATGCTCAATCGAGTATTGAGATGTGGCAAACACCATCGCTCATCACTACTTCCCACCCAATAGGCTGGGTAACTGCCAATGTTAGCATAGAACAGAAGAAAAGCAGTCTATAGAGCTGTTAGAATAGTGCTGCAGTTCTGTAATACCGTAAGTGCAGTACCACAAAATGTCTACACATTGTTGTTTTACCAGAAGTATGCTTCTCCAAAAGGCTACATTAATGCCTTCCCACATCCAGCCAATTCAATGAGAAGACATTAGCATACAGTAATTACACTGTCTCCTCCCAACTACAGGGAACTGAATGTTCTAGATGGTGGGAATGTTCTAATAGGCATGTATGATTGCAGACACTTGACACATTAGAGGCATATTCTGATACTGAATATGAAAAAGGGTGTTCCATACCAAATGTGTAACAACAATACTCAGACACAGTAACATGAAAAAAGTACCCAAAATCAAAAATTATGGGCTTTTTGCCATTTAATAAACACATTTAATGGTGGAACAACCCCTTTAAGAGAGTTGAAGAGGAGGATGACAGTCAGCAAGAGCATGCCATTTAGACATATAAAGCGCCAGACAAAAAAAATATAGATCATCTTGGTATTGGTATGGCTTCCATAATCTTCCTCTAAGCTTCGAAATATGAGAATGGCTTGGAAAATTGCTTGTTGTCAGAGCCAGAAGTTCACTACCTGATAATAATCCTCACACTAAAGGATGAAATAAAGAGGTGATATTAAAGGTTTAATAGCTGTTATCAGAGGTAAGACAAGATAAACTGCATTAAGCTATTTCAATTGATTTCCTTTATTATTTTAAACAATATTTAAAAGGTTCAAGGCTTCATATCAAATACCTTGCATGTTGGATGAAGAACGAGGCTCTCATTACTTTTCCTATTTTCGTTCGTGTGGCTTTCTAACCTGCTCTGATTTACCATCCTAGACCCTAACAGAAATCTCAATAACACCAAGGTGTTTGTCATCCCCAATCACTGATTTCTATACCTTACACAGAATGTTATAAAAGTTTGGTAAACTGTCTAGTTTACACATAAATGACCATAATTATTTTCTTCCAGGAGTGCAGATTATATTAATTCAATTAAAATGTAGGCATTAGTAATGAGCGAATATTAACGATTTGTGTTCAGATTATTCCTAATCCCAAAGTACTATTCCAGTATTTTTCATGAATAGTGATGGGCGGACCCGGACTGTAAAAGTAAAGACCCGCTCGGGTTCAAAGATATCCAAGTGCCAGGCCCCAGTCCAGAATTGTCAGGGAATGCTGGGTATTGATCCAGATCAAGCACTCAGGTAATACCAAAAAATAAAGGAAAAATAAAGAGAAAAATGATAAAGCAAGAGGGATGTACTTACTAAGCCTCTGGTGCAGCTGTAAGTGCTTCCTTGCCATTCATTACCTTTATTGCATATGCACTGCTTTCCCCGTCCACCGGCATCTGTGATTTGTTGTAGTCAGACTTGCCCCCACGCTGAGTGACAGCGTGCCTGATGCTTCCAATCACAGACCATGTCTGTGGGTCTATATCGTACAGTAAAAATAAATAAAAAAAAAAATTGGCGGAGGGTCTCTCCAGATTATGATACCCAGCAAGATAAAGCATATGGTTACAGGATGCAGCCCCCAGCCATGCACTTATCCTTGGCTCTTTATCAAAATAAGAGGAATCACATGCAGCTTTTTTTTAAAAAAAATATTTAAATCATTTTAAAAACTGTGTGCGGTCTCCTTTCAATTTTGATACCCAGCCATGATAAAGCCCGAGAGCTGAGAACTATTATTCTTGGGCTGGTTAGACCCATGCTTATTGGGCCCCCCAGCCTAAAAATAGTAGCTTGCTGCCGCCCAAGATTGCCGCATTAATTATTTGCGACAATCCCACTTTACCCAGCTCTTCCCGATTACCCTGGTGCGGTGGAAAGCGGGGTAATAAGGGGTTAATGTCAGCTCACAGATGCAAATAAGCCCTAGATTAAAAATGGGAGGCGTTTATGAGACCCCTCCATTACTAATCTGTAAGTGAAAAGAAATAAACACAAACACTGAAAAAATCCTATATTTGAAATAAAATACAAAAAAACCCCTATTTCACAACTTTTTTAACCTACAAAACATCCCTGCAGGTCCAACGTCACCATACAAGGTCCGATGAAGATTCTAGCTCTGCTACATCTGAAGTCACAGCAGACAAACATGGAACATGATCCCTCGCTGTGGAATTCAGGCGGATACTGAGCCACACCGATTAGAGGGGACATCACTCAGGTAAGTTGTGAGAACAGCTGGAGGTTCCTATGGTTCTTCACTTGTGACCGCAGGTCACTTGACCTCAGGCTCACCCAGATGTAAATCTGAATTTGGCACCACCTTACTCACAACCAATGAAATTGGCAAACATTATCTAAAACTTTGTCAATAAATTAAAATTTTTGTTTAGTGAACGTCAAAACACTCAACCACCCAACTTTGATTTACCTGAATAGCACCATTGTACAGATCCCACATTGCTGAATGGTAGGTTGATAGTCACTGGTTGGCACAGATGTCTGTTGAAAAGCTACACAGATATAAACAATGGTAAATATAGTGCAATGACCATGATTAATATTTAAACATTATATAATATATCATAATACATGGATCACTAAATAATTTAATACGGGACATTCGCTAGTGGAAAGTCAGACAAAAAAGAAGAAAACAGGCGAACACAGTCCACAATATCAAATATAATTAATTTGTATTATAATTCATTATTAAATAGAAAAAGAAAAAATAGAGGTACATAGATAATCAATGGTGAACAATATCTACCAGAACCTGCCAATAAAAAATGTGACTAGCCAAATCCCAATCTATAAATGACATTCAATAAATATAATTTTAACAGAAATAGGAATAATTAATCAACAGGAATATATCACATTCCTCAGTAATTAATTCAACTGGGATACGGCTATTAAATGATGTTGAACTATATGCTGTCAAAGACAATAATCAAATAAGAATTCTCTAATGTCCACATAACAATCAAGGTCCAGCTATAATGGGATTAGCCCGGGCAATTGCACTTTGATTAAAGGCCCCGTCACACTAAAGGTCCAGTCACACATAACGAGTTCGTGAACGAGATCGCTACTACGTCACACTTTCTGGATCGTATATGAGTCATTGTTGAAATCGCATGTTGGGTGTCACACATAACGAGTTTATGAACGAGCATGCGTCCCGTATAACGATCTTTCAAATCGCAGGGACCCTGTCACACAGCTACTATGTTAACGATTCCAATCCCATTAGGGGCGTAGTAAAATGCAGTGAGTCACGTAGGCGTGCATTTGCGTCGCCTTTTCCATACCCCCCTCCGCTTTCATTGGCGGCCAATACTGCGTTCTGATTGGGCGGCCGGGCGGGCGTCGCCTTTTCCACACCCTCCGCTCTGATTGGTGTCCAATACTGCGTTCTGATTGGGCATGCAGGGGGCGTATCTAGCGGTTAAATTTTGGATCGCGTCACACTTTGTCACTTCTTTTGCGCTTTGCTTTGAGATAGAACCTGCGTCTCCACCCTGATTCCTTCGTCCATTGTACCCGGTCGCTTTGTTGGTGTGTTTTTCGGGTCGAAGCCGCAGCTGCACCTGGAGTATCCTTGCAGTGCTCTTGAGTGTCGGTGAGATCGTATTTGCGATTCCGCTTGGATTCTACATTGATATACACTTCTTTGAAAAGGTAGGTCTTTTTTTTTGTTGGGGGGGGCTTATTTTTGAATAATGTTCTTGCTGTTAGATATTTGTTAATATTTATTATGTGAGTTGATTTCTGTTAGATATATGTTAATATTTATTATGTGAGTTAATTAAAGTTGCTGGCTTTTATCTGTGTGTGTATAATGCCTTTTAAAGAGGGGTCTCTCCATAGTGCTGTTTGTAATGTGTCCTATCCTAGCATCGCTGGCTCTTTTGTCTCTCAGCTACAGCCGCCATTTTGTGTTTCTGCCACACATAGGGGCGCCATTTTAGTCTCTGCCACACCATAACCAAAAATTGTGATCGGTTTATTGCAACTTCTTTTACGTTTACATATAAATTTTTCATTCTTTATTTCAGATGGCTTATTATAACAAAGAAGACTTTGTGCGTGAGCTGCTGGATTTGTATAAATCACTGCCCTGCTTGTGGAGAATCAAATCCGCAGAATATTCAGACAGAACAAAAAAACAAGCCGCCTATGCCCAACTGGTGGAGCTTTTTAAAAAACACAGTGGAGGCGATGCGGTGGATGTCAAACTAGTAAAAAAGAAGATACAAGGCTTGAGGACTGTATACAAGAAAGAAGCTAATAAGGTGGACAAATCCAAAAAGTCAAGGGCCCGCACTGACCAGGTGTATGTTTCTCCCTTGTGGTATTTCAATCTCCTGGAATTCACAAGGGACCAGGAGCTACCACGAAGGATGGAAAGCTCCTACCAAAGAAACGTAGACCTGGAAGCAGACATTCCAATCGATGACATCCCGATCGATGACAACACCTCCGCTGTTGTAGATGTAAGTACCTTATTTGCTTCACGGTACATAGCATTCAAACTTTTTATGTACATGCCATTGAGGAACACAAAATAGTAACTTATTGTTACCATGATTTATTGTGCAGTTTTGAAAAGTTATCCTTTCCAGTTCAGATAAGTACACTCCAATACAATTTTGTCACACTTTAATTAAATTTACTAACTATTAATGTATGACTTTTAATTAACATTTATTTTTCTGTTCCCGCAGAACCCTCAGACAGATATGGTGAGGCCCCAATTGAATGAGAACCCCACCACATTTATCGAGCCTATTGTGGAGGATAATGAGGCACCTGCACCCTCTGGTGAAATGCGGCGAACACATTTCCGCAAAAAGAAGGCCAACACCCCTGTGACATCCGCTGAATTTTATTCTTTGGCAACCCAACTGCTATCACAGCCAAAAAGCACCCCAGTCGATAGCTTTGCCACATTTGCATCGGACAGACTCAGCAAATTGGATTCCACACAGAGGGAGCAAGCCGAGAGACTAATGTTGGAAGTCCTAAGAAAGGCAGGCCGAGGAGAACTTGATGACAATGACACGATATGCAAGATGAACCAGCCCCATCATTCTACTACATGGATTCCTCACCAGCCCCTGCGAAGTACACCAAAGAGGATGCATCCACCAACCTTGCAGCTTGACCACCCCCCACAGTATCCCCCCCCACAGTATCCCCCCCCACAGTTTCCCCCCCCACATTATCCCATGTATTCAAATGATTCATTTTTAAGCCAACTGTCATCTCCCACCCGGCCAGAATATGTCAACCAATATGAAGAGGGCAACTAAATTTTGTTATTGTTGTTGTTTTGTTATTTGAGATTAATTTTAATTGATTGTTATATTTTCATTGTAATAATAAATTTATGTTGGTTCAATCTTGCTGCCTGCGTTACTTAATTCAGCATATGGTTGTGATGCCCTGGCAAAACACGGTAGTTACAGAGATTGTACCATACTCCACCCTCATTGGCATACCACCACACAACCCCCACACTCATGTACAGCAAACAACCAGTAAAGCCTAGTCACCCCCTCGTGGATAATGGGATTGGTGCATCTATACAGATGCCTACATGTAATATGATGTTTGTGAGTGGTGAGTTTGTGAGTGGTGATAGCTGTTAACTTGCTTTATGCAATGAGACATACCAAACAGCAGATATCAATTTCAAATTTTTTATCACACATGTATATGTACACAAGAAAAAAAACAAAAAAACCCGTTAGTTGCTGCTGCCCTCCCCTTGGCCAGCCACATAATGGGCCAGCAGCGCCGCATGCCGCTCCACTTTGGCCATCAGCCTCCTCTGGGCTGACATCATTCTTCTTTGGGAAGCGATGATGCTACCTTGGGAGGACATGAGTTCGGCCAAAGTGGGTATGCCTATGGAGGGAATGGTAAAAGTTATAAATCATAATTTTTATTTCTGCTTATTATTACAAAGTAGGAGATTCATGACTTACGGTTATCCCCCTCGTCCGATAAAGACGCACTTATGGACCCTGGACTAGCATCTATGAAAACAAAAAACACTTTATAGTACTCAACAGCTTTTTGTTTTGCACTTTATATGGCGTTAATGTTATATGAAAAAATTACCGGGGGCCGATCCGGCCGGTGGCTCCTGTGGGTGTTCCTCCTCCTCCTCCTCTGGTGGCTGTAGCTCCACCGGGGGCTCGGGCTGATCATGGGGCACATGCTCCATTGGGGGCTCTCCCTCCTCTGCGGCCCCTTGCTCCTCTGGGGGTTCTTACGAAAATATAAAGTTTAATGTGGTTGCGTTATGATACATATAGGACTGTGGTGGGTACATTGAAATATATGGCGGACTACGTAGCCTACCTTATACAAGGACTATGGGGGTGAATTTGAACACATTGTGGACTATGTGGTGCAGTATAATATATGGAGAACTCTGGGGTGAATGAAACTACATGGAGAACTCTAGGAAATTCATTACAGTTCATGGAGGACTATGGGATGCATTCTAATATATGAAGGGTTATGTGGAACCCTTTATACTATATGGAAGGCTATGTGGGGGCCAATATTGTATTTGGAGAACTAGATATGAGGGGGGACAAAAATACAAGCAGGAGATGGAATTTTTTTATGCTGAGGGAAAAAGGCCCACTACCCACAGCACCCAGCTTTGCCATGCTCTCTCTGATATGGGAAAAGCTGGGTGCTGAGGGAATGATGTTTTGCCAAGCATGGAGAAGCTGGGTGCCAAGGACAAGAGGTATATCAGAACATATGAAAACTGTGTGCTGATAGAGGGTTGTCAGTTCATGGGAAATCTTGGTGTAGAGAGCCTACTGTCTGCGTAATTTCCCTGTGTCCCGAGTGTCAGTGTAATTAGCCCGTACCACAAGTGTCGGTGTATCTATCGATCTATGCAATAGATCTCTATATATAGATCTGTTACATATTATATATATATAATCTATATATATATTATATATATATATAATCTATCTATCGTTCAATGCAATAGATCTCTATATATATATCTATTACATATTATATATATATAATCTATCTATCGATCTATTACATAGATCGATAGATTATATAAATACTTTTAATGAATTAAAAGAAAAAAAAAAATATATATATATATATATATATAATAAATATATGTACATTAAAATATATATATTTATTATTTAAATATTACATGTATATATTTATTTTTATAATTATATATATATATATAATTAATATATATTATATATATTTTTATAATTATATATAGATATATATATTATTTATATATATATTAAATGTATATATTTATTTTTATTATTATATATATCTAAATATATTTTTAGAATTTTATCTATATATATATATATATTTATATATATATTATATATATTATATATATATAATCTATCGATCTATATAATAGATCGCTAGATTATATATATAATTTTATTTAAAAAAAAGGATATATATATCATAAATATATACATTTAAATCTATATATTTATTATTTATTATATGTGTATATTTTCTTATATTTATATATATATATATATATATAATTAATATGAATTATATATATATTTAATTTAAAAATATATATATATATAGATATATATATATATATTATTTATATATGTATTATATATATATTCATATATTTATTTTTATAATAAATATATATATATATATATATATATATATATATATATATATATATAAAGATATATAGATATATAGATATATATAATTATATATAGATAGATATATATTTAAGAACACCATTATAAGTTGCCAAGGCACACTCATCTGCGCCTACCTTGGTTTTGTAACTCTGCTTGTATGGCAAAGATCCGGGCACTGGAGCGGTACCGCAGATCCGCTAATTTTTTGCGGATCTGGGCGGAGGTGCGCTCCAAATGAAACCTCCTCCTCAGCCCACGTTGGATCCTGCGCAAGACCGCTTTTTTATGGAGAAGTGGATGCTCTTGCGCCTCACGGCAATCATAGTCGCGAGCATCCACTTCTCTTATTAGGTAACGGACCTCCGCCTCTCCCCAAGCTGTCGCTCTCCTGCGTGCCGCCATTGTTCGCTGGTGTGTCTGCGTAGCAAACGCAATTGCGTCACCCGCGGTAACGCCTCTTCACATCTGATTCGACGGATAGCGTCACGTGAACGCTAGCTCCAATCAGATTGGGGTGGACGTTGTTGATCCTGCTCCAGCCAATGGCCGATGATATTACATCTTCGGCCATGGCTGGATTGTTGATTTGTGAAATATTACAATTGCTATGATTGAAGGTGAAAGTGCGACGCACTTTTAACAAATCAGAATGATCTTTGCTGCAGAAATGAGATCGCGCCATGACGCAAATGCTGTGTCAAGGGGTCGTGGTAGCACACACTGCGAGCGCACATACAATTATAAAAAAATCGAAAAAGAGATGTCGTTTGATGAAGGTTTCGGGGACGCACAAACGTCCCCGTTTAAAAACCCCAAATGAAAATATATACGGCTTCATATTCATAACATTGTGTGTTTTTTTTTTTATTGCATTGGCACATGGAAATCATAATTGTACAAGAGCCCTAAATGATGTATTCATCATACAGCTGGACGCCAAATTGAGGAAGTAAATAAACCTTTGCAGGGTTTTACCTAAAGAAAAGCAATGTTGAAGTTAAAAGTGAACATTTTACTTTTAAACCCAAAAAACAAATTTTAGTCATACCATTGAGCATTTATACTAGGGTATCAAGATAAAATTCACCATAAAATATATTGTGCAATTTCTTCTTAGTGCACCCATATGTAATATGTGGTGGAAATCAACTGGTTTGGCACATATTTTGGCACGCTGTTGTTCGCTACGCTCACTCTCAATGTGCGATCCGGAGCAGGAGGCCCAATGATAGCGGTGATGACACCCGGTGCCAGGCCGGACTAGTCTGGGGGTCGTAAGTGGTTGCCGGAGTCATGGCTTCAGTGGGGGTGATTGTAGTTTATATTCGTGACGCCACCTTAATCCGCCGCTGCTGTATGGGGCCTCCGGGGGTGATGTAACGGCAGCAATGGTGGTACTGCTCCCCACAGTAGCCCTTAATAGTGAATGAATGACAAACAAATCTTGTGGAAAGTAAAAACAACTGTTTATTAAAGTAATCATTTTGCAAAAATGACATTTTAGTATAAATGTGATGAACATAACAATACAAGTAACCATATATTTTAAAATTAGTATAAATGTGATGAACATAATACAAGTAACCATATATTTTAAAATTAAGAAGGGAAGTTTCTTAAACAAATCAATACAAGAAAATAAAACTCAGCATAATAAATGTGCTCAATACAAGTTTATCTAATGCTGCCACGTAATTGCACCAGGACCATTAAAATATTGGCAGTACTTTTCTCGACAGGCCTTCGCATCATCGGTATTTCTGCCGGGCGCCAATGGTTGAAGTCCTGCGATTGCGGGATCTTCAGAATGCCATTCGCCAAGCACCACTTCGCCATTTAAGTCAACAGAGTCTACAAAGCCTGTTGGACAGTACGTAATAGCATCTCGCCGTCGAAGAAAGTTGTGAAGGGCGCAACAGGCCAAAACAACTGCGTCTATTGATGGTAGACTCAGGTTAATTGGTGTGTGGAAAACGCGGAAGCGATTTTCCATTATCCCAAAGGCATTTTCCACAACCCTGCGTGCCCTTGATAATCTGTAATTGAACCTTTGTCTTTCCGCCGTTAGACTTTTCTGGGGGAATGGTTTCATGAGATTGGGATGAAGTGGGAAGGCTTCATCGCCCACAAATACAAAGTTAAGGTTTGCGGTAGTGTCAGAGTTGGGGGGCAAGTGCAGTTCACCATTTTGCAAACGTTCACCAAAGCCTGTGTGTTCTAAAACCCCACCGTCAGAAACCCTGCCATTCATGCCAACATCAACAGCAATAAATTCGTAATTGGCATTCACAAGGGCCATTAGGATGATGCTGAAATAGCCCTTATAGTTATAAAAATAGGAGCCGCTGTTCAGTGGTTGAGTGATCCGCACATGTTTCCCGTCCAAAGCACCACCACAGTTTGGGAACTGCCAAAGGTGTTCAAAATCGGAGGCAATCTTCTGCCATTCCTCCACAGTTTTGGGGAACTCAATGTAGTTACGCAGACTGTGGAAAATTGCTCTACATGTCTCCGGAATAAGAACGCTGAGCAGGGACCTTGAAATTGCTGAAGAAAAATGTAAGTCTTGCAGGGAGCGTCCGGTGGCCAGGAAACGCAGCGTGACTGCCAACCTTTCAACTGCCGGGATGGCAGCACGCATCGCTGTATTCTTGCGCTGAATAATTGGCGTAACTCTTTCGAGTAAAAGGCTGAATGATTCTTCTGACATCCGCAGAAAATTGCGGAAATCCTGAGGATTATTTTCCTGCAGCTCTCTTAGCAGTTGCATGTGGGAGTATTTGTACCTCTTCTGCAGCCACTCTCTGGTCCACATGCGGCGCTTTCGTTTGGAACGCCTCTGTTCCACTTCACGTAGCCGACCGGCCTCAAACATCAATGCAGCACCCAGCACAACACGCTGCATGTCGTTCATGTTGTCCACACTGCAAAAAAACATGTAAAGATGAGAAAAGTTGCTATAAACCAATCACATTTTTTGGGGGGGTGTAAAAGAGACACTAAAATGGCCGCCCCCATAGAAGTGCACCAGTTCTAACTGTGTCAGAGAAACAAAATGGCGGCTGTAACTGTGTCAGAGAAACAAAATGGCGGCTGTAACTGTGTCAGAGAAACAAAATGGCGGCTGTAACGGTGTCAGAGAAACAAAATGGTGGCTGTAACTGTGTCAGAGAAACAAAAAGGCGGCTGTAACTGTGTCAGAGAAACAAAATGGCGGCTGTAACTGTGTCAGAGAAACAAAATGGCGGCTGTAACTGTGTCAGAGAAACAAAAAGGCGGCTGTAACTGTGTCAGAGAAACAAAATGGCGACTGTAACTGTGTCAGAGAAACAAAATGGCGGCTGTAACTGTGTCAGAGAAACAAAATGGCGGCTGTAACTGTGTCAGAGAAACAAAATGGCGGCTGTAACTGTGTCAGAGAAACAAAAAGGCGGCTGTAACTGTGTCAGAGAAACAAAATGGCGGCTGTAACTGTGTCAGAGAAACAAAATGGCGGCTGTAACTGTGTCAGAGAAACAAAATGGCGGCTGTAACTGTGTCAGAGAAACAAAATGGCGGCTGTAACTGTGTCAGAGAAACAAAAAGGCGGCTGTAACTGTGTCAGAGAAACAAAATGGCGGCTGTAACTGTGTCAGAGAAACAAAATGGCGGCTATAACTGTGTCAGAGAAACAAAATGGCGGCTGTAACTGTGTCAGAGAAACAAAATGGCGGCTGTAGCAGAGAGACAAAATAGCCAGCAATACTAGATAAGGACACATAAAAGGACGATGGACGCACAAAAGGCAATATGTATACAGATAACAACCAACCACTTTCATGATCCGCAAAAATAATTACTATCTATAAACACAAATACTTTCCATACTATAACAAAAACATGGAACAAGTAACAAAGACTTTTCGAAAATGACTTACCGCGTCCAGAAAATGCAGCCGTCTATGCTATCTATTAATAATCGCAGTTTCGATCCTCACAGCGACACGCTCGGGAACGAATGAGGGATATACAAGTGCAGATGCGGCTTTGATCCGAAAACCAAGCAAGCGGGAACAAAGCACGAATGAATCTGTAATACAGCGACACGCTCGGGAACGAATGAGGGAAGATGCAGCTTTGATCCGAAAACCAAGCAAGCGGGAACAAAGCACGAATGAATCTGGGTGTATGTAGTCACAGGTTTGCTCCTAGAAGACTCAAAAGGGAACAAAGCATGAAGCGATACCCAATCAGAACGCAATAGTGTTCTCATTGCTAACCAATCGTTGCAGAGAGGGGGCGCGGAAATGGCGACGTAACTACACACTATTGTTCTCAGCGCCAACCAATGGGTGCAGAAGGGGCGTGGAAACGGGGACACAACAACACGCCTTCGTGCATCTCATCTAGGTCGTCAACGAAATCGTAAATAGGGTGTCAAACATACAGATTCATGCAGCCCAGCAGGACTCCAACGAGCCAAAAATGGCCCAAGCTGTTCGGCATCGATCAGCGATTTCGCAGCAGGGGGTGAATCGTTGGTACGTGTCAAACATGACGAGATCGCAATTGAAGTCGTTCTTGCGTCACAGAAACTGTGACGTAGTAACGATCTCGTTTTACGATCTCGTTATGTGTGAAGTGGCCTTAAGCAACATCGCTGCTAACGAACAACTTTTGTGACATAGCAGTGATGTTGCTAGCGATGTTGCTGTGTGTGACATCCAGCAACAATCTGGCCCCTGCTGTGAGGTCGTTGGTTGTTGCTGAATGTCCTGGGCCATTTTTTAGTTGTTGCTGTCCTGCTATGAAGCACAGATCGCTGTGTGTGACAGCGACAGAGCAACAACTAAATGTGCAGGCAGCAGGAGCCGGCTTCTGCGGACACTGGTAACCACAGTAAACAATGGGTAACCAAGAAGCCCTGTCCTTGGTTACCCAATATTTACCTTCGTTACCAGCCTCTGCCGCTCTCACTGCTAGTGCCGGCTCGTGCTCAGTGCACATGTAGCTGCAGTACACATCGGGTAATTAACCCGATGTGTGCTGTAACTAGGAGAGCAAGGAGCCAGCGCTAAGCGGTGTGCGCTGCTCCCTGCTCTGTGCACATGTAGCTGCAGCACACATTGGGTAATTAACCCGATGTGTGCTGTAACTAAGAGAGCAAGGAGCCAGCGCTAAGCGGTGTGCGCGGCTCCCTGCTCTCTGCACGTGTAGCTGTGTGCGCTGGTAACCAAGGTAAATATCGGGTTGGTTACTGGTTGCTGGTGAGAGCTCACCAGCAACCCATGTAGTGATGCTCCAGCGATCCCTGCCAGGTCAGGTTGCTGGTGGGATCGCTGGAGCGTCTGACTGTGTGACCTCTCACCAGCAACCTCCTAGCAACTTACCAGCAATCCCTATCAGGTTGTATCGTTGTTGGGATCGCTGGTAAGTTGTTTAGTGTGACGGTACCTTTAGAGCTCTTTTATCAAACAGTCATTGTTCTCATAATTAACACATAAGCCCCAGTCAGATGGTTACTGACTGAGGCAATAATGGCCTAAAAATAAAGGTGGAAAAAGCAAGAGCAGTTACCTGAACCAGCTGAGCAGCACAAGATGTTGGCAGGGTGTGATAAGCAACCCAACGGCTGTTTCGGAGACCTTCGTCAGGGGGCGGTGTATGATGAAGGTCTCGGAAACGGCCATTAATTATGGGAACAATGACTGTTTGATAAAATAGCTGTGAATCAAAGTGCAATTGCCCGGGCTAATCCCATTACAGCTGGACCTTGATTGTTATGTGGACATTAGAGAATTCATATCTGATTATTGTCTGTGATGGCATGTAGTTCAACATAATTTAATAGCCGTATCCCAGTTGAATTAATTATTGAGGAATGTGATATATTCATGTTGATTAATTATTCCTATTTCTGTTTAAATTATATTTATTGAATGTAATTTATAGATTGGGATTTGGCTAGTCACATTTTTTATTGGCTGGTTCTGGTAGATATTGTTCACCACTGATTATCTCTGTACCTCTATTTTTTCTTTTTGTATTTAATAATGAATTATAATAAAAAATAATTATATTTGATATTGTGGACTGTGTTCGCCTTTTTTCTCCTTTTTTGTCTGACAGATATAAACAAGTAATAAACATTTCATCCTCTGTAAGCAGCTACATGTACCGGGGAACAAGGGACGGCAGCAGGATTGGCCTTGTGAGCTAATACATAGATGAGGTGCATGCTGCAGAACTCAATGGAACTTGATGTTCTATGTTTGATGTTATTGTAAATGTGATTGTGTGTGTTATAATGTGCGTTTATTGATGGAAATTGTTGTTCAAATGAATACAGTTTAAATACAAGTTTAGCTCTCCATTTTGAAAAGAAAATGACTAAAAGCATTTAACTCAATTGAGGGTAATAGGTAGAGTTGAGCGCGGTTCGTGGTTCGTGGTTCTCCAGTTCTAGGCTCGAGTGATTTTGGGGCATGTTCTAGATCGAACTAGAACTCGAGCTTTTTGCAAAAGCTCGATAGTTCTAGAAACGTTCGAGAACGGTTCTAGCAGCCAAAAAACAGCTAAATCATAGCTTGGTTTCTGCTGTAATAGTGTAAGTCACTCTGTGAATCAAACTATTATCACATTTCAGTGTATAGTGTGCGTGAACAGCGCCTTCAGATCACTGCTGTTTCTATAATGGCGATCGCCATTTTTTTTTTTTTTTTTCTTGTCTTCCTTCCCTAAGCGCGCGCGTCTTGTGGGGCGGGCCAGCATGTCAGCCAATCACAGACACACACACAGCTAAGTGGACTTTGAGCCAGAGAAGCAACGGCATGTGTGATAGGATCTGCATGTCACATGTCCCTGCATTATAAAACCGGACATTTTCTTCACGGACGCCATTATCTGCCTTCTGCGTCTTTGGTGTCAGACATCAGTGTCGCAGCTCCGTCCTCCTGAGTCCTATAGCCGATACAGCTGTATGCGCTGCATACACAGCGCTGGACAGCATAGGGAGAGCACTTTATAGCAGTCCTTTTAAGGGCTCAAACCGGCAGGGTCAGAGTTAAGGTGACAGGTCCTGAAAACAGCGTCAGCGTCTGTGCAGCCAAGGTCAGGGATTTCCTCCCTGCATTTCACCATTAGGAGGGAATAGAAAGGCAGGCTTCCATTCCTCTACCCAGAGCACCACAATCCTGCCACTGTACCCTCTTGTCCTCTGCACACTCCAACTGATAACTAAGCCATTATACTAGCAAACACTCAGTGTACCTAGTGGCATCCTATCTGTGGCTATTGGACTTTGCTTTAGTCCCACTAGTGCCAAGACATTTGCAGAGCGCATCTGCCTGCGTTGCACACTCCAACTAATTATAACTAAGCCATTATACTAGCAAACACTCAGTGTACCTAGTGGCATCCTATACGTGGCTATTGGACTTTGCTATAGTCCCACTAGTGCCAAGACATTTGCAGCACGTCTGCCTGCGTTGCACACTCCAACTAATTATAACTAAGCCATTATACTAGCAAACACTCAGTGTACCTAGTGGCATCCTATACGTGGCTATTGGACTTTGCTATAGTCCCACTAGTGCCAAGACATTTGCAGCGCGCATCTGCCTGCGTTGCACACTCCAACTAATTATAACTAAGCCATTATACTAGCAAACACTCAGTGTACCTAGTGGCATCCTATACGTGGCTATTGGACTTTGCTATAGTCCCACTAGTGCCAAGACATTTGCAGCACGTCTGCCTGCGTTGCACACTCCAACTAATTATAACTAAGTTGCATTGTCAGGGATATTTATTCTTTATTATTCTGCTGTTAATAAAGCTAGACCACCACTGCAATCTTCACCACCTCTCAATTTTTACTACCACATTTTCAGTCCACAATCTTGTCGCAATCAACATGAGTGGCAAAATGACAGATGCTGGTGGAAAGGGGAAGAGGCGTGGTGGAAAAGGCAAAAAAGGTTTTGTCCGTGGGGAAGGTGGCAAAGCTCCATTATCATCTGCTGAAGATAGACCATCTACCAGCAAAAGTAAGATGTCTACTACTTACCGTGGACAATCCGATGTGCTCCCTTTTTTACGGACACGAACAACAGGAAGAAAGGTAGATGATGGGCAAAAAAGGAAAATGCTTGAATGGATCTCAAGTGGTCCAACAAGTGCCCTCTCAGCCACTTCAAGTACCGCATCCAAAAAACACCAGTCCTCTGAGTTGTCATCCCAATCACACTTGATTTCTCCCAGCTCTGAAGTCTCCATCAGCCCTGCACAGTATGGTGGAACTGAGATGGCTGAGTCTGCAGAGCTGTTCAGTCACACTATAGCCTGGGAATCAGAGATCTGCTCCCGAGCTACAGTGAGTACAGAACAGGAAATGGTCTGCAGTGATGCCCAGAACCTTTGTGACTCTGATTCAGGCCGTGAGGACCAAGTTTCTGAGCATAATGTTGACCCTTTGTCACAAACTGTAACACCTGTGGTTATAGACAATGAGGAACATACTGATGAAGATGAGACGCAGATACCCGATTGGGATGACAACTTAAATATTCGGTCAGGGCAAGAAGAGGCTCGGTCTGAGGGGGAGGGGAGTGCAAACACAACAATTGATGATGACGTTCTAGATCCCACCTACTGTCAGCCCCCAGTCAGGCACTCGAGGAGGTCAACAGAGGCGGTGGAGGAGGATGCAACCGACGACGAAGTTACCTTGCGCCTTCCTGGACAGAGTCGGAGCACTGGTAGCACGTCTACAACTGCATCCTCAGCCACCACTCTGCCTATGAGCATTATTCGGGGTGGATCAACAGGTCGCATGGCCTCTAAGCCTTGCCTAGCCTGGTCCTTTTTTGACATAGAAAAAGATCGCCCAACTCATGTGATATGTAACATTTGTCATGATTCTCTTAGTAGAGGTCAAAACCTCAGCAGTTTGACAACTTCTTCCATGAATCGTCACATGAATAAATATCATAAGTCCCGGTGGGAAGCTCACCGTGCTGCAATGCGGCCTAGCGGAGCGAACCATCCACCGCCCGCCCCTTCCAGTGCATCCGCGCGCTCTTCATCTTCTAGGACTGTGGGGACAGCTGTCACACCTGTTTTTCCACGCAAAACTTCCACCACTGTAACCGCAACAGGCAGTTTGCTTGGTAGGTCGTCAGTTGGTTTGGAAGGGGAAACAAGTGAGTGTGTACAGCTCTCTCAGACATCGATAGCACCAACGTTGGATCAAGGCAACATCATGTCTCCGCCTGCACTTTCCTCACAAACCTGCATTTTTCCAGGGACACCCTACTCAACACCGTCTACACACAGCAGCCAGATCTCTGTCCCTCAGATGTGGTCAAATAAAAGGCCACTTCCTCCGACCCATGACAAAGCTAAGAGGTTGACTCTATCCCTCTGTAAGCTGTTGGCTACCGAAATGCTGCCTTTCCGCCTAGTGGACACACAGGATTTTAGAGACCTTATGTCTGTCGCTGTGCCCCAGTACCAGATGCCTAGTCGCCACTACTTCTCTAAGAAAGGTGTGCCCGCGCTACACCAGCATGTCGCACACAACATCACCGCTTCCTTGAGAAACTCTGTGTGTGAACGGGTGCATTTCACCACCGATACTTGGACCAGTAAGCATGGACAGGGACGTTACATGTCGCTGACTGGGCACTGGGTAACTATGGTGATAGATGGTGAAGGGTCTGCTGCACAAGTCTTGCCGTCCCCACGACTTGTGTGTCAATCCTTTGTCTGTCCAAGTTCCGCCACTGCTTCTGCCTCCTCCACCTCATCTGGGTCCTCCATCTCTGCCCCAAGCCTGCCTGGTCAGGCCACCAGCGTTCTCACTGCGCAGAAGGAATCACGCAGCCCTCATTACTATGCTGGCAGCAGAGCGCAATGGCATCAGGCGGTCTTTAGCTTGACATGTCTTGGGAATAAGAGTCACACAGCTGAGGAGTTGTGGTCAGCTCTGCGGTCCGAGTTTAATAAATGGTTGTCTCCACTCAAACTGCAGCCTGGTAAGGCCGTGTGCGACAATGCTGCAAACCTGGGTGCGGCACTTCGCCAGGGCAAGGTGACACACGTACCTTGTATGGCTCACGTGTTGAACCTTGTCGTCCAGCAATTTTTAACACACTATCCCGGCCTAGATGGCCTTCTGAACAGGGCACGAAAACTGTCAGCTCACTTCCGCTGTTCAAGCGCCGCAGCAGAGCGACTTGCATCGCTCCAGAAGTCTTTCGGCCTGCCGGTTCATCGCCTGAAATGCGATGTGGCGACACGCTGGAATTCAACTCTCCACATGTTACAGCGACTGTGGCAGCACCGCAGAGCCCTGGTGCAATACGTCATGACGTATAGCCTGGGCCAACGAGATGCAGAGGTGGGGCAGAT